>NW_022146029.1:154680-340069 GCF_002938485.1 Sitophilus oryzae
TACCATCAGACAAACATCCACAATTAAAATTACAGCACACACGTTCGCATTTTACAAATTAACACCTTGTTCTTACCCAATACCTTGAGGTTCTGAAATGGCTTTAACTTGAAATGTATATGTCACTGTAAATGTCCGAAATGGTTAGTTGAATTTCGAGTTGGTTAGCGTAGCGTGGTTATTTGGAGAGTGTTAATTCATTAGTAACCTGAATAGCGCGCTTTATCTAGGTTTTATCGCATTTCTGACATTTACAGCAATATATATACCGGGTGCATTTCAAAAGAGACTCACCCTAAATAACTCTTTTATTTTTCAGATAAAAAACGAGATTTGCTATGTTAGTATATGATATAAATTAGGATTGATTGACATATTCACTTGTTTTTGGTCACTTCCTATTTCACCGAAAATGACTAAGCAACTTTGATTTTTAAATGAAACTCTTTGGTATTACTTTTTCACATTATTTGATAGAAAATGACACCTGATAGAATAACATATTATATATGTCAACTTTGACATTTTTGCTTAAAACAAAATTGTATTATAAATTTCAATCTAGAGTGCTAAGTATTAAAAAATATTAGATTTTAGTCAAAGAGTCTTTGGAAAATACATTTGATCGTCTAATGTTTTAGTTAGTCTGTCCTGACTGGTTAAAGGATACCCCAGTCGTATTTTTAATCTAAAATATCTTTTTCAAATGGGTCGAGGGTGGCTCAATAGGCATACCTGAAAGCATTTTTACGAATAATTTTGTATACCACACACTTGTATTTCGAATCAAATTATCAAGCAAGGAACCGCATGTTGCAATTTCAAATAAACCATTTTCGAAAAAAAATGTTGATATATGATATGTCAACTTTCTTTCTCTATTCAGAGTGTCATTTCTATCGAATGAGGAAAAAAAAATAAAAAAAAAAAAAAAAAAAAGTTGTAGTCACTTCCGGTGAGACAGTAAGTGACTTCAACTTTTGAATACGTCAGTCAATATTAATTTATTAAGTACTAAAATAACGGAATCTCGATATTTTATCTGACTAATAAAAGTTATAGGGTAAACTAATTTTGGAGACGCAATCTCCGGTATATCGGTCTAGAACGTCTTACGACATTGTCCGATGCCTAACTTCCACGTCCTTCGATCGTTCCATGGTCCCTCGCTTAGGTTTCTGGTATCTACCGCCTGTGGTGGGACATCCTCTCATTCAAAAGTCTCTTGGTCTCTCCAATGCTCTCTTCTTGGATGTTGGGGTATCCATTACATAATTTGTTTTGGATGTCGGGTGTCATCCATCATCTGGACATGTCCGTACCACAAGTTGTTGGCGTTCGATGTCGGTTGCCAAAGATCCTCTATTCCTATCCTCTGTCGGATTTCTTCGTTTCAGACTCTATCTCTTCGGGAAATTCCTCAGGTTCTTCTATAGGCCTAACCCATTTCTACCGATCAAGTTTTCTTCGGCTGGCTTCCGTTATTCGCCAAGTTTCTGCACCATAGAGTAGACTGTTCTTTATGCACAAAATCAATCAAAATGGAGGTTTATACAACAATTCTGTTCTAACCGGTATACTGTAACAGGATAAGTTATCATTAAAACAGAATAAAGTAGAAAACTTGTTTTCTATCTGATGTTGGTCGTATGAGCAAAATACGTATCACAGAGTTTAGCTTGAATATAAATGTTGAGACCGAGTCTTAGAGTCTTTTTCTTCTGTTTTAATTCTAAATCTGAATAACCATATCTTAAAACTGCCCAATAAACGTCGAGTATAATCAGGTTGTGTTGAGTATAACCATCACCAAATATCTTCAACACGTACTCAAAAGAAAACTTCAGGGAAGCTTTGGATGGCGAACAAGAGGGTGTAAGAATCGGCGGAGAGAGGAAATAATCAACAACATTAGATTGATATGCCGACAGTACTGTCGAATGTGAATGAGTACGCAAAGTCTTTACAGCGTGGAAACTAGTTCTATGTAATAGAAATCTTTCTAGGCAATTACGTAAAAGGGTCTTGAGATGCTATGTGTGGTCTGAAAGGTTTTACGGTTTTCGCGATCTGACGGAAAGAGTAATTAAGAATTGGCTCGGGCTTCCAGGAGATTGGAAACACCTCAAAAATCCACTTACCTAACTCCTAGTGGACGAGCTACCCAAGAATCTAAAAGTTTCGGGAGTACCTGTCTGTAGCACTGAGCAATTAAAAAATTGGAAGAGAAACGTTTGTTCAGCAGTTAAAAGACCAGAGCATAAATTCAAAGAGGCAATAGAGAATGAGATTCTTGAATGTCCAGTATGCGGAAGAGATACCATCACGTATCGGACTCTTTCAGTCACAAACAAGCTCAGAAAGAAACCTTGCGTAAATATTTTCTGGTGCGTGTCAAATACTCATCAGCAGTAGCAGTAGTATACCCGCTAATCGGTGGTATATTCATGCTTTCAAAACCAAAGCAGGAACAGGGACAGGAGTATCACGAAAACTAAATACTTCGAATCAATAGGCAGTTACCTAAGCATTCTTTAATTACAACATTACAACGACAAGCATGCTTAACGGTGACTGGTGCCCTCCATTCCACGCCGTCAAAAGTTATGGAAACCCTACTCGACTCTAATTCTCAAATTCTTGAGAAGCGAGATGGGCTACATATAGGTTTCTAAACATGGCACGAGAAAGCCAAGGAACAATCATGTTCATACAAAACCGACTAGAAGACGAACTACAATCGGATGAGATTCTAAGAATGGTCTCGGATCTCATACCACCAATCCAACTCTTGACACGCACCTACAACGACGTCCTGTCTCCGAATAGGGACGAATGGGAGAGAAACGGCTTATTACATGCGAAAATGTGTTGGTACACGGATTGATCCAAAAACGATAAAGGATCTAGTGCAGGAATTTACTGCAGCAGTCCAAAGATTGAGATCTACCACAGTCTTGGAAAACACACCCCAATTTTCCAAGCTGAGCTATATGCTATTGAAACCCGTGTGCAACTGCTGGTAGAACAGCAATACACCGGGAAAACAATAAGCATATTTTCGGATAGTCAGGCCGCGTTGAAAGCACTTGAGGCAACGGAAAGCACGTCTATGACGAATCTTCATTGTAAGAAACTAATCAATACATTAGGAGATACGTTAGGAACAAAATGTCGCTAATATGGATACAAGTGTCGCTAATATGGAAACCGGGACATGTCGGCCTAGAGGGAAATGAACGTGTTGATTCCCTCGCCAAAACTGGTGCAGGCTCGCCATTCGTGGGCCCAGAACCGACAGCGTGCCAAAAAATCTCACAAGAAACCGGCTCTGTAAATGGGTAAGGTGCGACGTTTCTGGACTGGAATGACAGTCCTGAAATGGAACATGCCAAGAAAAAACTAGCAGGGCCATCCAAACGTAGAACAGATGAACTCCTAAAGGCTGCTAGGAATGGAGGGCGTACGCTCACTGCAGTAAACACGGGCCACTGCCGGCCGAGATCTCACCTACAGAGGATGGGACTGGTGGAAGACGCCGAATGCCGACTCCGTATGGAAGATGACGAAACAATGAAGGCACGTTATGTGCACCTGCCCTGCTGTGGTCAGGTCAGGTTTGAGGTGTTTGGCAAACCCACGTAAGACCTATCAGACCTAGGAGATATATCACCCTCGAACATAACAGCCTTTATTTAAAGGCTGGGTCTTGAGGGTGAACTTTAATGCTCATTTTCTATTAAAGGGTTTGTAGAAACAAACTGAGCCACAATAGGCCCTCGCGGCTGCAGTGGAGGATCCCATGGGACCCACTCTAAGTCAATAATACAAATAAGCATCCTTTCAGACAGAAATCTACGCCATCGAAAAAGATTAGTACTTAAGAACTTATCGTAGATAGGAAATATCGGAAACAAGAAATAACTCTTTTATTTCTCATGTCAGTTATAGTGCTTTATATCAAGAAAACTTTAATTTGAAAATCCTTGTTTATTTTGTTTCAAAAAATAAAACATCTTGACATGTATATTTTTGGCACAAATTATTGTCTTGACGAGAAAATGGCATGTTATGATATATCGAGAAGCGTATGATAGATGCTCAATTTAAACACGCAGAATTTATTATTCAAATATTCCCAGCGTGGAGTCGTAAACTGATTTTAGAATGCCCAAGTCCAGATCCATTTAAATTCCCCTGAAATATTTTGAGATTTCGCGTAAACAGATAGTCCCGTCGCGTCGTTCGTTTTGTCTTGCAAGCACACAATGTTTTGTATAAATCCTAATTCAATGCCAACGATTAGACATGCACAGAAAATTCAATTTTAATTGCATTTACATACAATTTTATTAATACGTAGTTTCCAAGCGGCTATATCGAGTAAAAATTGAAACTACTCGAAAATATCGTTTAGCTTTATATATCAGTGGTGGCTCGTGATATTCAAGAGACATAGGTTGTCTGCATTTTTTGAACGGAGAGTGAACATAGCGTTTTAGTTGTGTAACTCAGAAATTAAAGGCAATGGGAGTCTGTGATAGGAGACTTATTTTTGCTTGAAATCCCCACTTGCAATTACCACTTCCAACTGATATGAAATAAAATACCACCAAAATTAATTTAGAAAAAAAGGGCGTTAAAGACCACTGGGAAATGATAATCAATGATAATTGACTCTTTGGACGTCGTTTTTTTTAATCATACAAATTTTAAAGATGTCACGTGACACTTCAATTTTTTAAATAAAACTTTTATATATAATATATGTGTCTGGGCCTATCATCATCACCGGGATCCTCCTTCGTTGTTCAGGCTGGATAGTTTATTTGACGCATAATTTTTACGTTCCCTAGTCGGCAACCCTGCTATCGTTTCACTACTCTGTGGAGGCGCTGTCAACATCGCTTCTGTGCCAGTGTTACCAACTCCGGGATTTTATCAATAAAAATTTGGAGAGAAAAAATCTACTTGGGATTTTTTTAGGGGAGTAAATTTTAAATATTTTTAGGGATATAATTTCATTGGAATTTTACTACTACCAAAGAGGAGATAAGACTGCCACTGCTATTTTCAAAATTAATAGGAAAGTATAAATAAAACAAAATTATTTATTTATTTTTAATCACCGAATCTTGATAACAGTAGTGGGATTTTAGTAGTTTGATTTATGAAGGTTTTGCTAAATACGATTTGGCTTTAAGGAAAAGTTTCGAATTGTTGGCTACACTGCTGTGATTAGACGCTCTGAAGGTCAACCACTCTAAAACACAACAAATGTTTATTACTACTTATATTTTTAGGGTTTTCGATATTTTTAGATTTTAGATATTTTGGGTTTTTTATGCGAGCATTTTAGATTTTTAGGGAGATAAATCTTTGAGAGTTGGGAACACTGTTCTGTGCAACTCTCTCCGTGCTTAACTTCACTTGGCTTTGTCCGTCCGACTGTCACCGTCAAAAAAATCCTTGCTTCGAGAAACTGTAATTATAAAAATCTTGCTGTATATAATTTGAATCAGCTGCTATTTCTAAGTTACAGGTAAAATGAGATATTATCTTTTTTTTTTTTTTTTTTTTTTTGAATATTTTTAGGGTAGGTAGAGTTTTGGATGTCCCAACCTAACTTGTATTTGTATTTTTGTTGGCACGTTATGTCCTCTTTGCCCTCCAGAATGTCACATGAAGAAAGGACATGTTCTTTTGTTTATTATTTAGTGAGCCCTCGGAAGTAATTCGAGGTAGGTTCATTTTGTTTATTTAGGACTCCTTTGTTTGATTTTATACAAGAGTTTCGTATTTTAGGGTCCAAGGTACGTACTATTTACAAGGTACGGTCATTATCCAAGGTCCTAGAGTATCCAAGGTACGGGCAGTGTTCCCCAAAATTGCTATCTTATGGACGGACTGTTTCAAGGTTATGGTCGAAGTTACGGACATTATCTTTTGTACGGATGTCCTGTGAACGAGTGTCCCAGTAGGAATGATTTTTCTTGCATATAAAGTGCCCCAGGGTGGATGTAGCTTGAGCCCCATTCTGGCCCCTTTTGTTGTTTTGGCCAACAGGATCGCCGACAGACAGTACGGAGATATGAGCCTACCTCACGCTGCTACTCTTCGAAACAGGATTGCCTCAAGAACAGCTAAGTGTAGATTTAGGTTCTGGTTTTCAGTCGATTTTCAGTCTTAACTTAACGTACATTTTAAACGATATCGTACAGACTATATTTAGTGGTTAGATTAATAAGAACATTTATGTCGATTTAGTAGTTACAATATGATTTAGATTTTATGTTTCATTACATTATGCCTTGTAATAGTATTACTTTTATAGATATTAATATTGCACTAACATCATATAAAATATATCAAATTAATTAAAGTAATGCTAAGCATCATATATCTCTTAAACGTTACATGTCTTGTATTTTATCATAGTTGTTTCTACATATTTAGTAATAATTCTTAACACCACTTTCGTTGACATATAACCACTATACACTATTAAAATTGTACAATGCCATTTACCATCACAGTCCATCATGAATAAATATAGTCATTAGTTTTGAGTAATATACAACTGTGTTTTCTCTGTACATGCCTGATGCCCAATATCTGTATTTCAATATTGTTATTGATTAGTTTTCTAGTGAAATACCTTACCCAATGACTGCTCTCGATGAAAAGCTGCCGTCTGTGGTAATATTTTGTTCTAAAAAACGCTACAAAGCTTGTCAAAAATTAACATTAATTATTATAGAAAAAATTCCTACTAGCTAGGAGTTCGACAGAGAGATGCGATGTCCTCAAAGATCTTGATAGGCAGATAACATCACGTATCGGGCTTTTTAGTCACAGAAAAGCTCATCCTCTGATGCGTGTCGAATACCTGTCAGCGAGTAATGGCTGTACATTAGGGGTGGATCGAAAATCGAAATTTTGAAAATAGTTTTGGAATACTGCGCAAAAGTTGCCAATTGGTATTAGAAACCACATCTATTTAAAGTTTTCAATTTTTTCATCATCTGCCCTCTACCGGGTTGTAAAAAGGTAAAACAAAAAACATAAAATTTCTTGATTTTTAGCCAAAATTTAAGGTAATAAGTAACTTTTGTAATTAGAAATAATATATCCATTGAAATATGACACTTTAACCCTACCAGTGTGTACCCTATGTCAAACATTTTTTTTTATAAATACCCAAATATTTACACACTTTAACAAATGTGTCGAGCAGAGCACTTAGAGCAGTTTTTCGCTTGTTTAATAATATTTTATGTATTCAGTATTGTTAAACAATCCAGAACTCACCACGGGGAGATAATTGCTCGGCGAGTACCATCCCACCCTCCCTCATCCATTTATTTTTGCTCACTATTGATTGTAGTCTTTTTTGACTCAAATTGTGGCATAAGTTTGCGTGAATCTATTTTTGTCTTTATAAAACTGTCTCTTTTTTGTATGCCTACAACTGATAAAGATGTTTCGGTTACAAGTTTTATGCATCTCTCTACTGATTGAGTGTTACAGGGAAATGCAGCGATGTGGATAATTGTTTCAGAAGAACTAAAAATCATATTTTTCAAATCATCTACCAAAATTTGGAACAATGGGGGACAAGTTATTTCATTTTTTGCAAGTCAATTAGATCAACATATAAAAGGTCGGATATTGCGTGAACGTTTGCCTTGAGTTTTTGCATTTAGAATGCGGCGAAGTGCAAGCTCTCTTATATGGGGGCCAGTGTCATGTAGCATACATGACACTGGCATATATGACATATCAGAAGATTTACGGGATGGACAAAATAGTAATTTCTTTGTATTACAGGGTCTATAACACTTTTTAAATCTTGCTCTAGGTATCGGCTACGTTTTATTGTTTCTAAAATATGTTTGGCACCATTTACACATGAAGAGTTGCATTTCATATGAAACCATAAAGGAGCATAAACCTTGATAATAAAATTAGACAGGTCCTTTAATTGTAATGTTCGATTTTCGGTACCAACATAAAGACGTAAGGTGCGATTAGCCAAAGTGAGCCATCGAGAATGACTTAACTTTTCTGGGCTTCGGTTTAATAAATCTACGGAGCTCTCACTTGTTTCTACAAGTGTTTCTACCGCATTTTAAGTCTAACTGAGAAATTGCACCATTTTTCTGTATTCACCACAGTTCCGTCACATCCTACTGCTACTAGTTCTTCTAGCTCATATTTATTACTTTCTAAGAAGTTTACAATACTTTGACAAAAATGCTTAGAGCCAAGTACAGTTCTTCTGTGGGACCTTCAATATTTTCAATAACAGAGGTTTTACCTTTCCTTTCGTCAAAATAAATGGCCTTCAAAGTTTCCGAGGAGTTGTGCTTAAAACTGTTTCTTGTTTGCTCTCTTGCTCTTCTCAGCTTACAACGATCTATAACGATTTTTTATCGTCTTTTGTGACAATTCCAAGGTCGTGTAGCACTGCTGTTGCCACTGCTGCTGCAGATCTATCTGATAGTCCATAGCGGTCACAAACTTTAACCAGGGTAGGAAGTTTGACAAAAAATTTTGTACACTGGATTTTTCTCTTGATACTGTCATAGGAAGTGGAAGGCAATTCATGATCAATTTCTATATCTGTCGAGGACTTTCGCTTTCTTGATAAATTGATGTTGCTTTCATGTTGGATGGATTGTTGTAGTTTTTTCCGTTGTTTATCTTTTTCCGTTCTGCTGGCCTATCAGCTTTGAGGTTTCCATTATGTCAATTCTCCTAATAACCATTTTTCTAAGCCCCATCTGATCTATCAAAAAAACCTGTTCAAAACTACAAGCACAAATCAACAAACTAAATACAACCAGCAATAAGGTAGGTTTTAAAATGAATTTAGCAAAGACTAAATTAATGTACAACGAGCTAGTAGACAGACAAGGCATTTTAATAAATAACACAGCACTGACTCTAAATAATACTGCCACTAGTAGTGGGAACTATCGAATGAATACTATCGAAACATTCGATAGTTGCAATTCATTCGATTAATTCGATAGCTAGTAAGAAAACATTCGTTGAAAACTATTCGAATAAAAATTATCGAATAGATGCGTCGTCTGATTTGAAATATTGTATTCTAGTAATTCGGCAGCAAAAACCATTCATTTATAAAATTCATTCATTTATGAAATTCATTTATTCGTCAGAATCGATTATAATAAAATATTAACTGGATTTTAGTTGTCGCCCGGCGACGTAGGTTTCTTTCCGAGAAACCCGACAGCGGTCGGTGGCAATGGTATGAAAGAAGCCGGCATCTTTGATTTTTTGCGGAGTCATATAAAGATAAGGACACATTATTTTTTTATTGAGATGCTAGTATTTACACAGAAAATACATTATGAAGGGCGCTGTTGACATATATTGGTATTAGTTGATATTAGCAAAGAATATTATTGTTTGGCTTTAGTTAGTTAGGGATAGTATGTCTATATATTTTGCATTTTTTTATTAATATTCTGTTGTTACACTGCAATAATACTTGTTATTTTGGATGTAGGAAAATTATTTTTATTGTTTTTAAGCAAAGACTGGTTTAATAAAAAATAATAATAACAGTAATAACTTGTTATACAGTACGTCTGTCCGTTCTGTAGCTACGGGGTATCCGTGAGAGGGGAAACGATATTCTCTCCAAGTTTTTCGTAAAAAATTAAACGACGCGTCCCATCAATCAAAATTCGACAAATTTGCAAGTAGCCAATAAAATGAATGTGCGGAGCAATTTGAGGCGACGTACTCGTCAAGTCGACGTATAAAATATATTGCTGTTTATTTAAATGTTTTTTGTCCGCATTCCTTTCATAGACACAGATCCAGCAGACGTACTGTACCTATTAACAATAAAATTTAAAATAATTTAATATAAACATTTTTTTACGTAGTAGCAAAATATAAACAACAAATTAGATGTCAAAATTATTTATATTAGATCCTATTTAAAAATAATATAGTCTTTAAATTTTTGTGTGTGGCAACGTTGGTTTATTAAATAGTAATAATTACAAAATTAATTTGTTATATTAACACCAAACATTAAAATCATGAAATATAAACATATATTAATTTTCTAAGCATGCAGTTTAATGGAAGGAAATTTTCTTCATTTTAGGTATATATTACTATTTAAAAATAATATTTACTTTTACTGTCATTTACTTTAAAAAATAAATGAAATATTTCTTCGCAAAAAACTACATGTAAGAGAATTAGCATAAACAAAATACAAACATCGTTAATTTTTTTTGAATTGGCACGTGTAAAACTTTCAATTTAATTTAATTTAATCGGTACAAACCAAAAATTTAACTTGTGAATAACATAGAAAATAGAAGCCCTTAGTTTTGATATTGATGTTAAATGCTAGCCCAGACTGCCCAGTGGAGTTTTCAAAGATGTAAGAAACACGGAAATTATTAGTAGTGTTCACCATTAATTCTTACAAATTTCCAGAAATTAAAAGGAAATAAGAGGCGTGTGTTCAAATATTTTAAAGCAAGATTTTGTTAGTGATCATGGAAGCCTAAAGTTGCAGGCCATATCCTTATCAAAGCAAAAAGTAAGGCTTATGATAAAGATTTTTAGATTTTCCCCATAGTTTTTCTATATTTAGTGATTCTTTTAGGTCAAAAATCTACAGCGTATGAATAGTATGTAAACCTGAAGCCTGAAGCTGAGATTGTGTTAGAAAGGGTTTCAACATCAAACTATACTGAACTCTAACCCTGAAAATGTTAATACAAATCCAAAGCAATTACCAGCATGGCAGGAAAATTAAAAGCAAAAGTTTCATTGAAATAATATTGTTTATAAATCAGGATCAAAATTACATTACTTCACTTTGAAAATAGGACCGGGTGAAGAATATTCATAATGCGAGCTTAACCAGTTGATATAGTTAGTGTAGTTATTGTGATAGTGAATGTGTTGAATTGAAATACTTATTTCTGCAGAAAAACGTGAGCCTAGCTTAAAGGATACTGTATAAATTTCTAATGTTTTTTTTATAACTGATGTTTACCTACTTTTTGTGTTACATCATGTGGCGTTAAAATATTTTTTTTGGAATACTTATATTAAATTCTTTTAAAAATCGGTTTTGCCTTTTATTTTTTCCCTCTAAGGTTTTGTTTTAATATTTTAAATACTTCTTAGCTGATTTCGTTGAAGGTGATACAATTCCTGCAATTCTATCATAAATCGACCAAATCAGATTATAAAATGGTCAGCGTGTGTTCGGCTAAAATTTAGATGTCTTTGTTATTACACTAGTGTAGGACCAGTATTTTGTTATTGAAATAAAACAGAAATATAGAGAAACAACGTTTATTTTAATAAATTCAGTACCACTTAAAATAGACAACAAACACCAAGTCAAGATATTCACATGTTTATTTTGATGTGTCCAATGCCCAATTAAGTTATAACTTCTAACATAAAAAAAATATCTACCTTTTTGGCAAAAAGAAAACAGTTACTAAGGTCTGCTAAGGTTCGAATTTTTTACTAAAGCCCTTTGCTGAAAACTAATTTAAAAATATTAATTTCTTTTGACGGAAAACATTATGAAAACATCATAAATAATCAACCAGCACTAAATCAAAAATCAATGTTACATTCAAAATTATTCATTGTTAAAAAATATTTACATAAAAGGGTAATTACCCATAAAAGATATTAACTATTACATAATGCTATTAAAAATTAATTTAATATAATTTTAATATTTGAATAAAATCTGCTGGTCACATGATAAATCTCCAGATCATATATAATTTATATACAAATATCTTAAAAATGTATTTCTATATATATGATCTAGGGATAAATGTAAAATTTTTGTCTATTTGCCCAAAAAATTAAAAGATGAACACGTTTTTATTCTGTTTCGGCCTAGACATATCCTAAGCGAAAAAAGTTTAGGCGGTTTACAGTCCGCTCCGCACGACCGCCCCCGATACTACACGAAAGTTTCGACAGTTTGAACTTTCGTCAGGATAAAGCCACCTCGCCAAAGTTATGGACATATCTTATGGACATTATAGTCATTATACATATATATATAGAGAAAGTAGTCTCGACTGACTAGTGAGAAAGAAAATCTAGGATCTAGTGGAGTTGCAGTCGCACAATTCGCACTCACACAATTCGCACCCATCGCGTGGTGATGAGTTGTTGTGTAGGTGGTGAGTGGGACAGTTGTTTCACCTTGAGATCTTTGTCTCATTTCGTTGATGATGTATGCAACGGAATGTTGACCATATCTTTTATAGATGCTTTTATTAATTCAAGGTGTATGCACTAACACTTTCCAGTGCATATCACCATAACAGGTGCCCGTGTGCACTTGTTTTTTCTTTTCACCCACCCTTGGTCCCTTCAGAACCAACGGTGGTTTTACCTTTGATTAAATGTTTTATTTCAATAATAAACAATTTGCGTGGATTGCATCGCTAGTTTGGTGCATTGCCTTTTCTTGGATTGTCCAAGCCGCATATTGTCTTTACTTTTGTCACTCAGTTGAGTCTCATATTATTGGTGTTGTTTGTTCCCCCCTCTACAGAGTGTTATTGTAAGTTTTTTATACCCTATGTAATTTAAAAATGTTACCAATATTTACGTAACAGATTTTTATAAAATTTTTGCAAACTGATTTCTCTGACAATTGCTTCACATTGAAAATTATTGACAGACTGTTGTCGTTATTAACTTTTTCACGTGTAGCCTTTTCTAATTTTTTGCAATGTATTTTTATAAACTTTTTTAAAATTTCAGCACATCTTAATGTTTGTACAATTGCTGGGGAAAAAAATTCTTTGAATTGCGCTCAGTGTTTTTCTGGTTGCAGACATTTGGTGACATCTTTTGAATTGTAAATGTAATTGTATATGACCACCTAATTTTTCTCTCGTTGCACGAGAAAGGGTGATTTTTAAATGTTTTTATAAGTGTACGTGCCTTGATCACTCCACTTTTCTAAATGACCACCCACACTATTAATAATCATTTTTTATTTAAAGGAATATAATGATTGGCATGCCACAGCCCTGTTCGACATCCATAGATCACTTTTATAAACTTGACGTTTGACAATTGACCGTTGACAGATGGATGTCGCGGTTGTGGCCTGTCAGTTACTTTGCGCCTTCACGCCTTAGATTGAGACGCAAATGAATTTTTAATTTTTATTTGAACATCTCTTAATTGTTCCAATAATGTTCTAAATAAATATCAAGCGGTTTAACCGCCCTATAAGAGTCCTCTTCCCTCTTTTTTGTGGTTGACTGGTCAGCGATGCTTCACGGTGGAGTTATCATCACGAGCCATATTTTTTAATGTAGTTTTTATGAAAGTCTTTTCTGTACCACGTTAAGTAAGTTTTTACTCTTAACTTTTAGAACAATAACTGTCTGAAGTGGATCATGTATTTCCATTTTAGTGTCCTGAGGAAGGAATAAATAAATTCCGAAAGCTTGACAATTAACAAAGTGTATTAATTCTTTGTCAAACCCTTCCGACTGCAACCCCACTAGATCCTAGATTTTCTATATGTATATATGTCCTTAATATATAATAATATTATAATTTTATTTAATTTTTTCTTGGCTTTAGGTCAGGTAAACAATGAGAAAACGGTTTTTTTTATATTAAAATTTCATTGACGTTTCGACCTGGTAGGGTCTTTATCAAAATTTATTACTTGAACGTACATTTCGGCCGTTTTGTTTTAGTTTTTATTTTAATTTTTATTGTTTTCTTTTTACAATTTTATCCTTTTCATTCTTAGCGAAGAAAATAATCCAATATCCAACATTGGTATCCACACACATTACATAAACATATCGATACAGTCGTCACAATTTTTGTAAAGAGACATACACATTGAATGGATTTTACAACACTGTGTACCAGTGTCATTAAGGACACTGTGTACCAGTGTTGTAAAATTGTTGTAAAAAATGATTGTTAACAAATATGAATTTATCTGAATTATAAAACTGCTAAGCTTATCATATTCGGTGTGAAATTGTTCACCGGGAATGCTAGTATTAGTACTAGTAATATGTGGTTACTTTATTTTGAACATTTTTATACTTGGATTGTTAAAGGTGTTATTGCTGCTTATTATACACACGGCTTGATTATATTTACATTTACCGTTATTCCAACGAGGCTCCTTGTGGACAACCCGAGCCTCCGACTGCTTTATCTTGTGTTACTTGGATCACAAATCATCATAACTTCATTGTTAGACCTCTTGTGAACGTTTTTATGTTTGTTAAATCGTACAAAAATAATATCAAATCACAGTTGGGGGTTGGAATCTTGGTGTTATAATAGCAAAATAACACTAATAAACACTAATAAATAAATAAAACACTAATTCACCACAATACATCAATACACTTTGCTGCTAACACTGGACGCGCGTTTCGTCAACCATGTTAGCATCATCTGCCGATGATTTAAACTAAATAATAGCAAACCAAAACGGGAAAGAATAATTTAAATCGATGATATAAGATCCTCACTTGATCAATACTTACTGTTGGTGGCGCTACTGACTTGTAATACCTTTATTACCATACACCAGGCCGTCTGCACTGCATTATGCACCGATAATCATCGCAAGATACAATTTTCCCAGAGTTACAATATTTAAAACTATTAAGGAAATAATTTACTGCAAAATGAAAAACGAAATCCAATAGCCCAAGGCGAAGAAGCCGTCATCTTTAAAGCAGCGATCCGCTACCTGATATTAAAAGTTCCGTAACTTTACTCGATTACGCAATAATCTCGAACGGGATAGGGCGATCCCTTTAGGGGAAACGTTTAAGGCAACTTATTAACTCATTAGAAAGTTTTAGCCGAGGTTTAGGATCAGATTACTTTTCGACGTACTTGAATACAAAAGAATATTAACGATAAGAAATCTAAGCTCTTTTTGGGAAGATGATACTGGAGAATGCTGTTATTAAACTAAATATTTAAAATTACCTTGATTGGATTTATGAAAACGGAAGTTTTTTGAGACTTGGAATTTTTATAAAATTAAGACTTGAAACACAAACAGTTATTTCTTAAACAACAGTAATCGATTTCTTCCAATTGAATATAAGATATTATTACTGATAAGGAGAATAAACCATTTTGAAGATGCTTCTTGACAGATTTTATTACTAAAAGAGGTATATTAAAATTAAAACATCGATTTTATGACAATTGAAAATTTTTTGAGACATATCTTTTTTATATAAAATTTATAGATTGCAGGGAAGTTAAGCGACGCGACTTTACAGATTTTTTGTGTCCCATTTCCATGAGTTATAACTAATCATACAGTGTCAGAGCTTTGACAACAGCCTGAGACTGTTCTGACGGTTTTACATTTGTTATTTCCCCATTTCCAATACCAGTCAATTCAATTCAATAAAAGTTATTTCTCCATCTACGATATCAGATTTATGGCACAAATGGTTGTCATCTCGGCGCATTGAGTGATAAGGTCCTCTGGTGTTTCCCCATTTACCGCACAGAATCTGTATTCGCCGTTGTTTCTTAGCTTCAATGTACTGAGGTGTTCATTGAGAAGACAGTGATATTGTCCACCGAGAATGCTAGTATTGGTACAATATGTGGTTACCATATTATGGGAATTTTTATACTTGGAATGGTAAAGGTATTATTACTGCTTATTATAAACACGGCTTATTGATATTTACATTTAAATTTTTTAGCCTCCGATCTCCAACCGCTTTATGTTGTGTTACTTGGACCACACATGATCTGCAATACATGACTTCATTGTTTCACCTTTTTGTGTACGTTTTTATGTTTGTTAAATCGTACAAAAATAATAACAGATCACAGTTGGGGGTTGGAATCTTGGTGTTATAACAGCAAAATAAAACACTAATTCACCACAATACACCAAAACACTTTGCTTCTAACATCGGACGCGCGTTTTGTTGACTATGTTAGGATCATCCGCCGATGATTAAAACTGAATATTAACAAACCAAAACGGGAAAACAATAATTAAATCGATGATATAAGATCTTCACTTGATCAATACTTAGTGTTTGTGGCGCTACTGATGTATGATACCTTTATTACTATACACCAGACCGTCTGCACTGCATTATGCACCGATAATCATCGCAAGGTACCATTTTCCCAGAGTTACAATATTTAAAACTATTAAGGAAATAATTTACTGCAAAATGAAAAACGAAATCAAATAGCTCAAGGCGAAAAAGCCGTCATCTTTAAAGCAGCGATCCGTTACCTGATATTAAAAGTTCCGTAACTTTACTCGATTACGCAATAATCTCGAACGCCAAGGGTGAAGCGGGGCGATCCCTTCGGGAGAAACGTTTGAGGCAACTTATTAACTCATTAGAAAGTTTTAGCCGAGGTTTAGGAACTGATTATTTTTCGACGTACTTGAATACAAAAGAATATTAACGATAAGAAATCTAAACTCTTTTTGGGAAGATGATATCTACTGGAGAATGGCTGTTATTAAACTAAATATTTAAAATTAGGTACCTTGATTGTATTTAGGAAAATAGAAGCTTTTTGAGCATTGGAATTTTTATGAAATAAAGACTAAAAAACGGCTTCAAACACAAACAGTTATTTCTTCAACAACAGTAATCGAATAAAAAAAATCAAAATTATCAAAGTAATCGATTTCTTCCAATTGAATATAAGAGATTATTACTGATAAGGAGAATAAACCATTTTGAAGATGCTTCTTGAAAGATTTTATTACTAAAAGAGGAATATTAAAATTAAGACATCGATTTATGACAATTGAAAACTTTTTGAGACATCTTTTTTGAATAAAATTTATAGATTGTATGGGGCAGGGGGGGGGTAGTTAATCTGTGTCCTCTTTTCTTGTGTTACAATTAGTCATACAATGTTAGGTCTTTGAGAAAAGCCAGTATCTGAGACGGTTTTAAACAGGTTACTTCTCCCACTCCGATATCAGTCGTACCAAAGTTTATAGCAGAAACGGTTGCCATCTCGGCGCATTGTGTGATGATGTGCTCTGGTTTTTCCCCATTTACCTCACAGAATCTGCATTCGCCTTTGTTTCTTAGCTTCTATCTACTGAAGTGTTCATTGAGGAGGCAGTAGTAAAAACCCCGTAATACCCCGAAGAATGTTCTTACTTGATGCGATTTTGTCTCAGTTGATGCTCAGACGGACAGTCCTGCAGTGATACGGAGCCCTTCTTGGATTAGCTTTGTTAATTGGTACAGAACAGTTTCATTGGATCTACCAGCTCTATATGCATGCTGACTAACGTCCATTTGTTTAAAATTTAGATGCTTTTCCCTAATATGGCTGTCCACTACTTTCTCCATCGTTTTTAGTATGAACTGTGTGAAATTAATAGGCCTAAATAATTTAGGATCGGTTTGGGTATGTCTAGTCAGATTTGCCTATTTTGGTGTATGAAGATTACTTTGGTCTTCATATGGTTGGAATATCGCTAAGCTGCTTCTTGTAATGTTTAGTAGATGGTTGTGAGCTATTTCCTGACCCTTTTTTAGAAAAATTAGTAGTAAGAAAGATACGTATTTTCTGAAGTCCCAATTTTCCAAAATAATTAATTATTATTCTCTCTTATGCTACCTGTAGGAGAATCTGATGAAATACTAAAAAAAATGTTGTAACATACAAATCAGCTACCGTGATTGATTATAAAAAAAATATTATTTTTCTTCACATGTGTTTCTGCATTGTGTGATAATTGGTTTACTAATTGCCAAGGCATTTGAAACACTCCGTAGCTAAAGAAAATAAATCATTTAACAACACTTACGCGTATAATAAATAGTTTAGAATGCGGCTATATGGCTGTTTGCAGCAGCCAGTATTAACGACGTGCTTAGGATATGCATTCTCGACCCTTGCGATGTTGGTTTACAAAGGTAATATAAAAATATTTAAAAGATAAGAAACGTTGCTTTTCTGTCAGTAACTTGATTTACTTAAAAGCAATACGCTGTTTATTCATTGCTTAATAAAGCCTAGTAATACTAAATTAAATTGGACTCAAATTATAACTCCTTATTTATATTTTAAGCTTGGTGGTTTGACAGTTTGACTTTAACGATATAAACTTTACAGCTGACCAAAAAAGGTAAGTTAATATCACTCTTCTATAAACGTGTTCGATGGAAAACTCGATGAGAGTATAAAAGATCGAATAATGCAAGGCAGGAGGGCAATATCTATGTTGAATGGTGTACTGTGGGATCAAGGAATCTCTAAAGCTAATAAGAAGAACATATATAATACGGTAGTGAAGAGCATAATAACTTACGGAAGCGAAGTATGGCAGTGGAAGAGCAGAACAGAGAACATGCTATTAGCGACCGAAATGGATTACTGGAGGAGATCTCCTGGAAAATCGAAAAGAGAACCAACGACAGAGTAAAGAGAGATTATGGAAACAGAACACACAATTGTGGACGACATAAGAACAAAACAACTCATATGGTTTGGTCATGTGCAACGAATACCCGATCACAGAATACCAAAACAAATTTTACTGTGGACACCTCGAGGCAGAAATAAAAGAGGAAGGCCGCGACGAAGCTGGAGGGAGGGTGTGGATAAAGAACGAGAAAATAGAGAAATACCTGATGATATCTGGCTAAATAGAGAAGAGTGGAGGTTAGTTGTTGGGAAACGTCGTAGAACGTTCTGAACAGCCAGCTAGACCTCCCTAAGGAAATCAGAAGAAGGATTGAAATAGCTAGGGCTGGTTTCCTCAACATGCGGAAGTTCTTATGCCATCCGAGAATAGCTATACCATGCAACGAGGCAAGAACATTAAAATGTTATATATGGCTCCTACTTCAATTTGGATGCGAAACATGGACGCTAAAACAAGAAGACATGAAGCGCCATAATGCGTTTGAAATGTGGATGTATCGACGGATGTTGAGGATAAGTTGGACCTTCAGAACAACAAACTGTAAAGTTTTAAACAGAATGAAAACTCGTAACAGGCAAATTAAAATCAAAAAGACTTCCTACCTTGGACACATAATGCGGCATTCAGAATATGAAGAAATACAGCTCAAAATAGAAGGAAAATTCGATGGAAAACGTAGCATATGGAGGAAAAAGAAATCATGGCTACGTAACATAAGAGATTGGACCCACACCGACGGAAACACCCTTATTCACCAAGCTCTGGACAGAGAGTCATATGCCATATTAATCGCCAACCTCAACAGAGAAGGCTAATTAGAAGGAAGAGGAGGATAAACGTGTTTAGTTAGTCTGTAATCTCATATTTTAATTCATTCATAAATGCGGCATCTGTCTTTATTGTTGCTTTTACAAACTGATCAACCCTAGTTGTGAAAAGGTGTCAAGTAACTTCTTCCACTTCTAAATGGCTATAGTTCAATATTTTGCAAACAAAACAATACTGTATGTCCAGAATATATCTTTTATTCTTGGCTTTTTTGTATTTTTCTTGTAATTCAATATTTCACAGAAAACTTCAATATTTGACATGAAATAAATCGCCAGCTTTCACTGTAATGCTGATTTTCAGGGTAATATAAGGCTGGCGGAAAATAAGATTGCAATTTCATGGCTTGCTTGTTTATATTTACATCAAATCATACAGAATGGGTCAAAAGGTCTTCGTAAATACACATTTATTCTTATTTATGTTCACTAATGGATCATTTTCTTCACTAAAGTCTGTTAATATCCTTTATTTTTGAAAGTCAGATACCTTTACAATAATATATCAATAAATACCCGAAGATCGTTATACCGGGTCTGTCTCAAGAGTGGCTCACCCCTATAACTTTTTTATTTGTTTAAATAAAAAAAACGAGATTTGGTATGTTAGTATATGACATAAATTAGGATTGATTGACGTATTCAATTGTTTTTGGTCAGTTCCTGATTCACCGGAAATGACTACAACTTTTGATTTTTAAATGGCACCCTCGGTATTTCTACTTTATTCAATAGAAAATGGCACTGAATAGAATGGCATATCATATGTCAACTTTAGATATTTTTGCTTAAAAACATATCGTATTGTAAATTTCAATCTGGAGCGCCATTGCTGTGTTACAAAAACACTAATTTTTAATCAAGGAGCCTTGGAAAAATAGATTTGATCGTCTAATGTTTTTCGTGTCTTGTCCTGGTCGGTTAAAAGATGCCCAAGTCGTATTTTTAACCAAATCTCAATTCTTTCAAATGGTACAAAGATAGTTCATTAGAATATTTGGAAAAAACATTTTTTATACGAATAATTTGGTACCACACACTTGGTATTTTGAGTCAAATTTTCGTTTTGAACCGCATGATACAATTTCAAATAAACCATATATGAAAATGTCAAAAGTTGACATCTGATATGTTATTCCATTGAGAGTGTTATTTTATATCGAATAAAGCAGAAAAATACCGAGGATGCCATTTAAAAATCAAAAGTTGTAGTAATTTCCGGTGAAACAGGAAGTGACCAAAAACAATTGAATACGTCAATCAGTACAGTCTGTATTTATGTACAACTAACATACCAAATCTCGTTTTTTTTATCTGAAGAAATAAAAAAGTTATAAGGGTGAGCCACTTTTGGGACCCACCCGGTATATAAACAACAACATACAATTCTTTTTATATTTTGGACACTGAAGAGACGTACTAATTTAATTTAAGATTAATAGCATAAAATTGCTAACCCTCTATTAGTTATTTGCAAGAGAATATACAAAACTACATTTTCTTAAAAATCATACTATATTATAACTAAAAAGAGATTGAATGATCGTATCAAAAATGACAACACATGATTAAGCGCAAAAATATCATATATTTGGAACTTTATTATGCTGTATTTTGATGTTATACAGGGTAATAAATGCAAATATTTTTAGGGGTAGTATATTTCGACCCCAGAAACACATCTGTGAGGTTTTTTTCGCATTGAAAATTTGGAATTTTTTGAAAAAAAAATTAGAAATTCTTTTTAAATTTTACTTAAAAACATAATATCTTCATAATATGGCAACATAGGACATAAATTGTAGATTAAATTTACAAGAAAAAAAACCAGAAAAGATAAAGCCACAAATCATTTTGTTTAAATTTTCAAAGTAAAATATCTCGGTTATTTTGGACTTATTTGAAAAACGGTAAAGAGAAAATATGTTTCTTTTATCGAGATCTACCAGCCCTGAAAATATTTGCACTTACTTAAGACTCACCCTGTATAGTTTTCAATATTTGATTCCAACTCTTCCAAGAACGCTGTCATTTTCTGTCTACTATGATGTTTAAGAGATTGAAAATATAGATTCTAGTAGTAAATAAAATAATATTCATCGAATTACGTATTGTTTACTACTTAAATGCTGTTAGTTGGCGCCTGGCGCCATAGATGCGAGCCAAAAATTACATCGGTTATGCTTGATGAAACGTGAAATTTTCACTTAAAATCCAGACGTTTTTTATATTATGTGGATCAAAAGAATCGGATTTTATAATTTACTGGTTTTTAAGAGGAGTACTAATATAGCTGAACGTTACAAGTTACAAGATGTGTACATATTCACGTCGTATAATAACTTCTGTTCTAATAGAGTAGATAAAAATAATTAGTTATATTTGTTAATAGATGGTAAATTATGATATGGTGTTATACAGGGTGGTCGGAACTGTATTCCGGAAACTTCGGCAGCATAAGTAAAAAAGTTCGTATAAATACATATACCTAAAATGCTTAGTTTTGGAAATACAGGGTGTAATAGATTCATTTTTATTTCGATTTTTTCCAAATAATTTATGAAGTAACGTCAATATTTGGATGAAGATTGGTGTGTGGGAGTTTTTTGACATGAGGAATTTGATTTTCATCTCATTATGACTCCTATTTGTAGGGGGCGCCACCTACATGTGTTTAAACTGCTTTGAAGAGTAATAACTTTTCGTCCGTACCTGTATAAAACTACTGAGTAAAAAAATATACATTTACGACTTTTTACGTAAAAAAAGGTCTCTTGGTAAAAATCGTTACGATCGATGGTTCTCGAGATATTTGGAATCAAAATTATCAATACCTCTGTCATCATTGACATAAATTAAGCATGTTGACTAAATAATTATTAGACTGAAATCATACATTTGAAATGTTTTTTGTGTCAAAAGTTCAATAGAAACTGTTTTATCATCATTTTATCGCAGAAAAATTTAAAAAAATAAAAATTTCCCAAATTTATTGTTTTTAACAATTAAATATCTACTCAACTTGTTTATTTTTTGTCAATAATGACATGTATTGACTATTTCCATTTTAAATATCTTGAGAACGGTGGCTGGCACAGATTTTTACCAAGAGACATTTTTTACGTAAAAAGTCACATAAATTTATATTTTTTCACTCAGTAGTTTTATACAGGTACGTAGAGTTGGGATTTTGACCGTCAAAATCTTTTGTGGTCAATTGTCCAGTCAATTGACTGGTCAATTGACAAAGCACAAGTCAAATTCTTTCGTGATTCTAAAAGAATAAAAGCAGGAGAAATTAGATTTATACGTATATTAGTGATTAAAAAACAGTAAACAAAAACTAAAGAATACAACAAAACGAAACATTACATTAAATGATAATTAAATTTAAAACTTTTATATAAAATTTAATATTAATTTAAATGTAAAGCGTGGTCCACATGCGGCAACTTATCGTACGATTTGTTTGCATTACATTAAATGATACAAAAAGGACAATAACCGAACAAGACTAAAAATTTTTAAACAAATATAAAGCCATTCTGAGGTAGCGAAAAAAAATGCATAATAGCAATAAAAAAATACTAATGAGTGGTGGTAGCACAGGCTAATCTAGATAACGGAATCTCATCTTCATCACAGTCATCATTGAACTCATTGAGTCAACATTAAAACAGCAACTAACAATTCTTTCGCGTCGCGAGTGTTTTAGGCAAGTCAGTACCTGTTATTCGGTTTACGACAATTAAAAGATTTTGACCTGACCTGGTCAAAATCTGTCAAAATCTCGGTCAATTGACCGCGGTCAATTGACCAAGCACAACTCTACAGGTACGGAAGAAAAGTTATTACACTTCAAAATAGTTAAAACACCTGTAGGTGGCGCCTCCTACCAATAGGAGTCATATTGACATGAAAATTAAATTTATTATGTCAAAAAACTCCCAGATACCAATTTTAATTCAAATATGGACGTTACTTCAAAATTATTTGGAAAAAAATCGAAATAAAAATGAAACTTCTAAACCCTGTACCTCCGAAACTAAGCATTTTAGACCATACATTTATACGAACTTTTTTACTTATTTTTATCTGCAGAATATGCTGCCGAAGTTTCCGGAATACAGTTCGGACCACCCTGTATATAATCAACATATTTTTCTGGTACATAACAATAATTTGAATTTTCTTTGTTGTGTTGTTTCAGATATTGTTTAAAGAAAATGATGGAGTTGTCCAGGAATCAATTTCTCTGACAGAAATTTTTGTAATGACTAAAAATGCAATGCTATAGTGCTGCATTCTTAATAAAGACGTTTGCTCGTTCAAATTTTCTGAAAACAATTATCATATCGCCAAGATTGTTAGGTGGATATATAGAGATCTGTAATTCGGAAAAGAATCAAATAATATCATACTGGAGAAGTCATCATATTAGCCACAGAGTCAATTAAAAAATTTATAAAAATTTTGTCTAACATTGGTTTAAGTCGAGAGACGAGAAATAGTGATATTGCAAAAAAACACTAATTCACTAAACAGTGCAAAAGTATTTTGGTGTATTGTGGTAAATTAGTGTCTTGTTTCACTTTCTACCTCTACTCATAAAGGAGGAAATCCTGTAAAACACACAAATATGGAACATCCTGTTCATACAATGATTACTGCAGGATGAGATCCGTGCTTCTCGAAGTTGAATACCTGCTAGTTTCGTATATTAAGAACTGCTGGAATCCTCTAGGAGCCATATTGAAATTGAAGTTTTCTCTTGTCGCCTTGTTTGAACCTTTTGGCAAAGTTCCTCATCACGTAATTGAACTGGGTTGGTAACTTGGTAAGGATCTCATCACGTGATAAGTCTAGGTAGGACGCTTCTAGGATTAGGTACATTAAGAATATACAGGGTCCGGCAATAGTGCGTCGAGCTTCTGGACTGTAGCTCCTAGAATAAAAAACTTGGGTATTTAAGTGCAAACTTAAAGTATTTACTAGGATGTATTTCAGGAAAATATTTTAACTTCTATAGGGTGGCTCAAAAAAGTGTGAGTGGATAGGGATATTTTTTTTTTAAATGGAACACCTCGTATATTATTGCATTTTTGGCTTCCTTTCAGATCACTTTATATAATCCCATGATATGAGCAAATATATGTTTTAGAGATATTAATAAAAAATATGTATTTTTTAGCCTTTATTAAAAAAATTATTAAAAATACAAGAATTGTCCTGAAATCAAAACTATATCAGGTATTTACTTTAGATCGATATTTACTTACTTTGTTATCAATATAAAAATCGTAAATCCTACAGAATGTTCAAAATTCTATGCCAAACTTTCTAAAATATAAAATATTTTTCTTCGATTTTTTAAATGGAACACCTGGTATATTATTTTTTCAGTAGATGAAAAATTTAAAACATTTTTTGTATTTAGTCTATTTTAAAATTTTTAACGGTTTCGCAGATATTCGCGGTTTTATATTTCATATTTATGGCATTTTTCACAGTAAATTTAATCAAAGCCACCCAATTATTTTTTTCTCGTAGTTTACCATTGAAAACGCCATATGAAATAAAACTGCGTGTATCTGCGAAACTATTAAAAATTTTGAAATACTTGGAATACAAAAAATGTTCATTTTTTAACTCTCCATCTAATAAAAAATAATATACAGGGTGTTCCATTTAAAAAAACAAAGAAAAAATATTTTTTATTTTAGAATGTTTGGCGTAGAATTTTGAACATCCTGTATGATTTATGATTACCATATTTATAGTAAAGTAAGAACAGACCGTCTAAAGTAAATAACTAATATAGTTTTGATTGATAGAACAATTCTTGTATTTTTAATAATTTTTTAAGAAGGGCTGAAAAATATATATTTTTGATTTATTTATTAATATCTCTGAAACTAACGAAATATATTTACTCTTATCTTAGGAACTTAAAGTGATCTGGAAAGAAGCCAAAAATGCAATAATATACAGGGTGTTCCATTTTAAAAAAATATTACAGATCCACTCACACTTTTTTGAGGCACCCAATAGAAGTTAAAATATTTTCCTGAAATACATCCTGGTACATACTTTAGGTTTGCACTTAAACAAAATTCTCAAGTTTTTTATTCTAGGAGCTACAGATGCCCGACGCACTATTTCCGGACACTGTATGACAATTAGAGACGACTAGTGATGCAAATTTTCAAAATAATTGCTTATAATTTGAATAATATTTTTTATGTCTATTTTAATTAATTATGATTTCTTTCCTTCATTTGTTCATTAATACCATGTTGGGTCTAGTGAACCTTCCCTTTAACTATTGAGGATAAAGTTTATTATAGTAGTGAAACTGAATGACAATTATTGCTTAAAGCTGCAGTCGGGTATTGCGAGAGATTCACTCTTGTTGTCCACATTTAATTTTTAACTCTATGGTCCATATTCTCATATAAGATCATTCAGTTTGTCATCGAAATTTAGTTTTCTACAATGAAATATTGTTCTAATTAGAATAATAAAAATAAATAAGCAATACTAATTAATGATAAATGAAACTTGACACTTGGATTTTTTGACAGTTCGACTTGACACTATACATTTTACAGTGTCAAGGATTAACTAAGATAAAAAAAGTGTTTCCAACATTAATATATTAGGTAAACAAAATATTCTAGCCCGCGTTAAATAAATAAATACATAAATAATTTACACTTGTTGGCGCTAATGTTTACACAAGCAATATTAGTAATTGCTGAGAAATAATAGAATTGTGACATATAAATTGTTAAAAAAATAAAAGTGAATTTTGTTTACACTGTAAAAATTAGAATAGTTGTACTGGCAATTAAAGGTTTAATATTTTTGAATACAAAGGTAGAAAAATTTTATTTTTATAATTATATCGATAACTTTTATTTGTTTTATTATCTTATATGTATGAATACTATTTTATATTTCTTGGTAATGTCATCTATTATATTAGGCATCAGGTGTTATTAAAATTTATTGTCATTTAGTGAGTACAATGTAGTACATTAAGGTGTGCTACACTTAACCAACGAAAGTCAATTAACTGATGGTTACCCATCAGTTAATTGATCATATATATATATATATATATATATATATATATATATATATATATATATATATATATATATATATATATATATATATATATATATTCAAACAGGTGTCTTGGGGATGCAGTCTAATAAGAAGGCCGTTAGTTCAAGGAAAAACCCTTTGTTGTTTATCAAGCTTTCGAGAATTCAGTTGTTCTCTTCTTCAGGACTCTTCTACAATTATAGTAATTAAATACAATTTCTATTCTTGTAAAAAAACTATTAAAATGCAACTCACCAAAGTGGGATTATGGTAAAGTTTACAACATTGCTCAACAATCAAAAGAATCCTCATTTCTCAAATGCAGTAGTAAAAATCAACTTTTAAAATACACGTGAAAACTAACTACAAAAACTTTATAAAAAACAATACAACGTATATGTGAGTACAAAGTCAAAGCACGAAAATTGCATGTCAAAAATCTTAAAATACAATAGCAATTAATTCTGCTTCATGAACGATCTAATTATTTTATTGTAAATACTTAAAAGACAAAAGAACCGAATTAATTTTCAAGATTTTCTTTACAGTAAAGTGCGTTTCTGTTAGCACCGCCGATTGTTCACTAACGAACACCATAGTTTCAAAAAAGGTAAAATATGTTACTCTTGATAAGTAAAAAAGGATAAACTTATGCATATAATGAAAAGAGTGAGAGAGAAACAACTACATAGAAATATTTTGACACGTTGGTTCGTTTCATCAGCGAGATCGACCATGCGCAATAGAAAACAGGCATTAGACAACTTGATAAATTAATTTAAGTAAAAAGAAAAAGTTTTTCCTTACATAGAACCAGACTAGAAATTACTTTAGAATTGAAAAGAAAAACAAGATCTCAAAAAAGAGAGAATTGTAATACAAATTTTAGTATAAAATAATATCTTAACATTCAAATGACATTAAGCGATGGTGAAATACAAAAAGCGATAAAAATCTTTTCAAAAACTCAACAATCAAACCCCACCCACACTACAGTATGAAAATATAACTATTGAGAACCTTGAGTAGCCACTTGTCGCAATGAACCATAGTTGCCACTGTACAAGTCTAAAATGTAACCGTAAATGACACTAAGACTCTGGGTGTCACTTCTTTTATTCATGGTGTTAGCTTGTGAATTTATGTGAACCATTTCAAGAAAAGTTCTTTTACAAAATGAGTCAGCTCTATCCAGAATCTCAGCACCATCCCAGTCTATCCTGTGGTCTAAATTGTTAACATGTTCCGACAATGCACATGACAAAACGCCCCTTCTACAGTCACTTTTATGATATGTGATACGACCTTTTAAGTTTCTAGAAGTTTGGCCTATATAAGACAAATCGCAATCTCTACATTGCAACCTGTACACAACATTCCAATTTTCCATTATCTGAAGTGGTGTCTTAGTTCTCGAATAGAGAACTAAGACCTTAGAGACCTAGAGAGAGCCTTGACTTGTTTGTTAGCAATTTTAATATTATTATATTGTCTGAAAACGTTTGCAAGTTTATATGTAAGATTATCTATATAAGGTAAAGAGAAATAACTGACAAGTTGTCCATTTTGATCCTCTGTCACTCGGTTAGGCTCAAGAGGAGTATTAGTGATATTAGGTAGTTGTTGTGCTGTAGGTTCCTGGTTATTATTGTTCACTATAGCTGTATGAAACAAAAACCTATTAATGATTTTTTCTGGATAAGAATTGTCAATCAAAATATTTTTTAAAAGAGCCACAGATTCCTCTACATAATCAGAGTGGCTTAGTTTAACTGCTCTAGACTTCATTCCCAAAATTAAATTTATTTTTGATTTCATTGTGTGATATGAATGGTAGCTGATGAAACGATTTGAACAATATGGCTTTCTATACCATTTTGTTTTAAGGATGTTATTTTCTGTTCTCATAACCAACATATCAAGAAACGGAAAGAGCTGTTCCGTTTGAAGAGCTGGAAGAAGAAACGAACAGAGCTGTTCCGTTTCTTGATATGTTGGTTATGAGAACAGAAAATAACATCCTTAGTCAGTCGCGTAGACTACCCATCTCTTTATTATATATATATATATATATATATATATATATATATATATATATATATATATATATATATATATATATATATATATATATATATATATATATATATATATATATATATATATATATATATATATATATATATATATATATATATATATATATATATATATATATATATATATATATATATATATATATATATATATATATATATATATATATATATATATATTGTTACGTTTTTCGTCGGTTCCGTGTGGATAGAAAGTCACAATTTATTTAAACACTATTTATTTAACACTAATTAACAAAAACAATAACGATAAAAGACTTAAAGAACTATTTACAAACGATTTATTACTAAGAATTTATTTTGAATTTTAGCGCGTCAACTGTACTTGTCTATTTATAACTGCCTCTTTAGGCCACAGCCGCCGGCTTTTATACCTACAGCTAAAGATTTCTAGAATAGTCCATAGATCGTTAGGTGCATAGGGAAGGTTTCGATTGTTCTCGTATGTACTACTCCATTCCAGTGGGACTCGATTTTTCTCGAAGGTCCGAATGAATCATTACGGTGTCTATTCTTTAATGCGATGTGAAGGTCATCTGAGGGCGGGACATAAAGTTAGGTTAGGTCTGTCTACACGGGTCCGCAACAATATATTACCTAAATTAATCTAATAAATTTGGATTCAGACGATGACTTGGCAGTAGCCGAATGGCTGAAAAAGTGAAGAAAGCTGGATAAGATGATAACAATATTCTAGACAATCTCCCTTGTTCTGAACATGAGTTTAATGATTCAATATGGACAAAATATTGATGACAATCTTGTAAGTGTCGTAAGTGTCTCAGTGTACTGAGTAAGGACAAAATATTGATGACAATCTTGTAAGTGTCTCAGTGTACTGAGAGCCAAATAGTATGTACTTTAATAATAAATAAACGTTCACAAACTCTCATTTTACATTCAGACCGTCAAAGTTTTTAATAGGTGTGCTTGTGCTAAAAAATAGAGTGTTCTCGAATAGTTACATTTATTTATTTTAAATAGTTTTTCTTTATTTTCGTTCTCCTGGAGAAACTGCCCGAAACGTCGAGCACTTTTGTTGGTTGAAACACTGACGAGCTGTTTAATTGATAGAATATGTGAATATGTGTAATGAATAAAAGTTCGGAAGGTATTATTAACTTTAACGAAAGTTATTATTTACGTATCCATAACATTATGTTTACACGTAATACGTACTTGCATTTAATTACAAAAATATTTTAGTAATTTACATTAAAGAAAAAGTCGTATGGTCAAATTCTCAAATTAACATATTACTTTCTGTGTAATTATTAGCAATTTATCAAATATTTTTCTTGAAAGTATATAGAGCGGGTGTTGATCCTTTCACATTTTTTCACGATAAGTTATGCATAATATGTATTTGTTGTTTATTTTTTTCGACACACAAATTAAGATTTCCGTTCATAAACACAGTCGCAATCATGCTGTTTGTGTTTTTGTAAATCTATTTACTCAAAAATCGGAATTCTAGACTTTGGAAATAAACTGACTGCAAAGGAATGGGTATACATATTCGGTTTAATGCTATTTTTATTTTCAGGTTTTATGGTATTATTATTAGGTAATAAATGATAAATAAAAAAACAAAAGGTAACATTTAAAATTTGTCTCATGCCGGAAAGAACGATTTTGACAGTCGAAATTTCAAAAAATGGAATCTACTGTTAAAATAAAATGCTAGTCAACAGCTGTCACTGCCATACCTTCTTTCATTGAACTGATTATACATTAAACTGCCTGCATACTTAAGCTTTTAGTTAAAATTTGTGTATATTTTTGTACAATAGAAAGTACATCTTCAACGATATTAAGAAAAAAATATGCTAATAGTGATGTTGAGAGAGTTTTTTATATTTTACTTATTATACAGGGTGGTGCGAATTGTATTCGGCAAACTTAGGCAGCATATTCTGCAGATAAAAATTAAAAAAGTTCTTATAAATGTAAGTCCTAAAATGCTTCGTTTTGGAGATACAGGGTGTATAAATTTCATTTTTATTTTGATTTTTTCTAAATAATTTTTGAACTAACGTTGATATTTGGTATCTGGGTGTTTTTTGATATGAGAAATTCGATTTCGATGTTAGTATTACTCCAACTTGTAGGGGGCGCAACCTACATATTTTTAAACAGTTTTAATTTTTGTCTGTACCTTTATTAAACTACTCAGTAAAAAAATATACAATTCCGCCCTTTTTTACGCAAAAAAGATCTCTTTGTAATATGCGGTACGAGTAACGGTTCTCAAGATATTTGAAATCGAAATAATCAATATATGTATGTACATAAATATATCATCATTGACAAAAATTAAACCTGTCTTTCGACTAGATAGTTACTAATGGAAGTAATCAATTTTGAAATACTCTGATGCCAAAAATACAATAGAAGCCGTTCTATCATAGTTTTTTCTAGAATAATTCATGATTAATTTAACAAAATAAAGAGTTCCAAATTTATAATTTCCATCATTTCGGTCAAATATTTATCTAGTCAACATGTTTATTTTTTGTCAATGATGACAATGTATTGATTATTTCGATTCCAGATATCTTGAGAACGCAGCGATTTTTACCAAGAGGCATTTTTTGCGTAAAAAAATGCCGAAAGTGCCGAAAATTCAAACCAGTAAAATAATATGTAGGCAGCGCCACAACTAGGAGTCATATTGACATCCAAATCAAATTTCTTATGTCAAAAAACTTCCATCCACCAATTTTCATCAAAATAACAACGTTAGTTCAGAAATGATTTAGAAAAAATCAAAATAAAAATGAAACTTCTACACCCTGTATCTCCGAAAAGAAGGAAATTAAATTTATAGGGACTTTTTTTACTTATTCTTATCAGCATAATATGCTGCCGAAGTTTCCCGAATACAATTCGTACCACCCTGTATATTATTTTATAGTTCTAAGGCTTGGTATTATTATCTTAGATTAATACCTACTTTAAATGACCTTGTTTTGCATATGTCCTTAAAGTACGAGTATTGTGTATGCATGTATGTATATTAATCAACGGTGACTTTTCCATCAATGGCACAGCCAAAACCATTTGGCAACAAACAACAAACAATTGTGGCGTTATTGATAATAAGAAATAATGTCTGTACTCTAGAGATGAACAACAAATCGCAAATTGCGATTCAATCGCCGCGATTTTAAAATCGAAATTGCAACCTGCGATTGGCTCTCAGGAAACTGCGATTTTTAAGTTAAGTCCACTAAGGGATTAGAATTATCAGAGGTGAATAATACGAAACTTTTGTAACCGCTGGCTTTTTACGGGTTGTCCCCGGATTGTCTTTGCAAGAGAAAACAATTTTTTATTATTGATATTTTGAGAAAAATGTATTCTTCATAAAAATTTTTGCTTGTTGCAAAATGGTTAAAGGTTGATTCTCACTATACCTTCCGTTTCCATTCCATATCCGTTCCGTATTTTTTATTGTATTGACGCTATACGTAAGCTTCCGTTCCGTATCAGTTCCATACTTTTTATTGTAAAATTTATATCATTACGAAAGTTTTATTTTAAAAATTTGTATCTTTTGAAAACGGTAATAGATTTAATTAAGAGGTGAAATAATAAATAAATATCAGCACAATGTTAACAGACCTGGAGCTGGCACAAATGTAAGGACAACGCTGTTTCCGATACGCTTCAGTCTGTCGGCCAAAATAATGATGGATGGAAAGGATATGGAACGGAAGAGAAACGGAACGGATAGTGTGGATTGTCCTGTTCATTTACATGATATAATATTTTATACCTACTTTTCCAAATTTTCTTTCTGTTCTAAAGAAACATAAAAATATAGTTGAATTTTTCCTTGAAGTCCTAAAAATCAAAAATAATATAATTTCGATTTAATTCTTTGATGATTAAATGTTATTATTTTTTTTAACGTCATATTTCTTGCTGTTGTTAAAGTATCACATTCTTCGATAAATAATAAAATAATAAAAAAATAATTTTACCCTTTCCGTAGCATTGAGTTAAATGAATTTTGAGCATTTTTAACATTATAAAACAGCAAAAAATATAACGATAATTAAAATTCAATCAATAATAATATATGAAAAAACAATGAAAATGCATACCTTCAGGAAACCAGATTGTTATAGCTAAATTCCGAGAGGCTAAAAAAAGGGAGGACAAAAAAAATGGGGACGGTTTAAAAAAACATATTACCATCCTTCTTTCTATTTCACATTTTCGGGAATAGTGTGGAGAAATTGTTATATATATATATAGGGTGGAAACTAAATATAACAATTTTACTAAAAAGAAAAAGTATCCGATAACACAATAACGTTCGAACATCCGAAATGTTAAAGGCTATAATTTAGCAACGAGACGTTTGAAAACGATAGCTTAATTAAAAATGCATGACAAGTAGGAATGTTTTGGGTCTTAGCACTTGTCACGACAAACCACCACTTCAGAGAATCGGATGAAACCGTTCTCAAGAAATTAGCTGAGAAACGTGCTTCTACCCAGTTTTGTAAAATTACAATTTTATTGGAAGGACACCCAGCTTCTTTTTGTTCAGATTTTAAACAGTGTACCTGTTAAGATTTTTTATTGCCATGTAAAGTGCAAACTAAAAACTCTATTGTACCACCTTGTTGTAAAAAGAATAACATTAAAATTGTATATCCTCCTAGGTCCTGTAGTAAGTGAAGAATATAATTTTGCTAGCGCTTATCCTGCATTTCATTTGAAGCGTATTAGTTTAAAAGCTCATAACTATATTTGATGTTGATAAATATCCTGTTTCAAGTATTACTGACAATCCGAAGAAGTTCTGTGCAGATTTAAATTTATTTTCATGATGGTTATGCAAAATGGAGTAAATAAAATTTATTTCATATTCTCATATGTAAAATGTTTATTAACCGTCCAGTTCTAGCGCGGGGTATTTTAATACCCCTTACAGTGGTTTTAGTTAGTGATAACTCGAGCGAATTTTCGCTCGAGTACTCGATTATTGAAATAACCGACATCACTCGATTATGAACGAGCGATGCAAGTGACGAGTTACGAGCGACGAAAGCAAGCGATCCTAGAATGAAATAAATTGAAATCCAATTTTAATCTGACATACCTACTCGATAAAAAGCCGAGCGAATTTTCTACATACATTGCAGATAGCAAATTTATACGACGTTATCCGTTGCGTATCTGAGTGCCAAAATTTTACGACCTACATCGACAATGCTTTGAAATAAACGAAATCAAGCGATCAAGCGAATCGCTCGTCGCTTGCTACTTGCTACCAACAACTTGCCATTCATCACCGAAAGAATATGTGCTCTGCGCACGCAACTTGCTGCTTGGCGTTACGAGTACAAGCGACCGGCGAAAAACCGTATTTTTAAATACGGGCGATATTGCGTTCGAGCAATCGCTCAATTATTGAAATCGCTTGAAACACGTTTTTCCCATCACTAGTTTTAGTTAGATATCTTCGTTAGAGAATGTTAACAGAACTTACGACCGCGGAAAATCAAAGGTTTTCCTTGATTTACATAAAAACAATCTTCGGATTGTCACGGGGACTCAATGAACACCTCAGTAGGCTGAAGCTGAGAAACAACGTCGAATGCAGATTCTGTGGGGAAAATGAGGAAACACCAGAACACCTTATCAGTGAGTGCGCCGAGACGACTACCGTTCGCATTTATACATTCCGTACATGTATACGGCACCTAGCACAATCCCATTGGTAAGATTTGAATTTTAAACCAATTAAACTCCGAGTGCCATACGCGAGTATGGAATGTAAAGGCGCATTCTCACGACTGGTGTACTTGACAAACATTTGTTATTGGAATATACTTGCCATGTCGGACAGTTCCATGCGCACTTACGGAATGTACCTGGCTGATCATGCTTGCAGCAGAAAGTAACGCCTGGCTCAGGGGCGCAACTAGACATATACTTTTAGAGGGCTCAAGTCTTTTGGGAGGGGGCTTAGGTCACTGTAAGCTAATATTGATGTGAGGTTAAAATCAATTTCATACGACACGCACTGGAAATCTGGGGGGGCTAAGCCCCCCCTGGCACCCCACTAGTTGCGCCTCTGGCCTGGCTATAGCTAATCTTACAAGAGTAGCTGTGGCTCCGTGACTGAGGCCATCGCTTCGTGAACGAGAGGTCCGATCACAATGGTCCGTCAAATCACACGCCGGACCATAACTTTTTTATTTTTTTACAACTGTTTTTATTTTTTAAAAGAAGCTGTAAATATTTAATAGCAATCAAAATACGGATTGCGTTGGTTTTACTCTTTTTGGTGGGGTTAGATTGATTATTTGGTGTAGTTAGTTGCGTTGGTTAAGATGGTTATTTGGGGTGGTTGATTGCGTTGTTTAGGTTAGCTATTTGGTGGGGTTGGTTTGGTTTTGGTTGGAATGCTCTATAACAAAGCGTTAATAGTAATATCTCAAATATACCTACCTACATATGAGCCTTTTGGCGTGTTTTTTTGACACTCGACACCCTTCAATGCACCTATTGCAGCATAACTACTAGGTACATTCCGTAAGTGCATGTGGCGCTGTCTTACATTCCATACTCGCGAATTGCATTCGGAGTTTGGTTTAAAATTCAAATCTGACCAATGGGATTGTGCTAGGTGCCGCGTATACATGTACGGGATGTATAAATACCTACCGTTCGTGCCATAAACTTTGGTATGGGTGATATCGGAGATGGAGAACTATCCTCTGTAAAACATCTCAGATACTGGTTTTTGTTAAAGCCCTGAGACTGTAAGAAAGGGGAACACACAATAGATCTGTAAGGTCGTCGTGATTAACTCCCCTCCTAAACATTCCGCATTCTAGAGAATGTCAAAATTACATGCCACCTCGTGAATTCTTTAACCGTAGTGTGTAGGTGTATGTACGAGCAGAGAGATCAAGTCATTTCTATGGCGCGTGTCGTTTTTCCCCATTGGTCACCGATATATTTTATTCTGTAAACTTTGCCGATATCTAAAATCCTATTTTCGCAAAAAAAATCGCCCGCTTAGATCAAAGGGATTTTTTTGGAAATATTTATAACTGTCTTCGAGAGTACCATCTGATGCCGGGTCCAGACCAAGGCGATAAAAAGTGAACACGATTTTGAGACAAAAACAAGACAAACTTGCGATAAAAAATGGGGAATTCTGACAAGAAAAACTTGAGACAAATTGTCCACACCGCAAGGACAAAAGTACAACAAAGTCAAAAGTTTAGTTGTTGCGAAGGACTTTTATTAACCATGTGTGATTTCACTGGTCTCCTACTGTTGGCAGCACACGCCATCTACATTGCGCCGACAACTTGTAAAATATACGAACAAAACATAGACACTTTGATCTCTACCGACTCGACGGGACATTGAAGTCTCCGAATTTTGAAACAATACAAAAATGAGACAGAAGTGTAGTAGAAATGTATTGGATTTGTCGCAATTTTATCATAAAACATTGTTTTGTCTACTTGGTCTGGACCCGGCATCCGGCATAATGTTCAAAGTGCAAAGTAAACATTGCAAAACAAAATGTCGGTAGAAATTTGGCATGAACTAGTAGATAAATCAGGAAAGGCAGAATTTAACTTAATCAACATTCAGCTGTTTCAAAAAAATATTATAACACCAACAAATTTTTTGACGTTGATTATAGTCCTGGAGAATAAAAATATAACTAATCAGAAGAAACTAGTTCTGCACTAGAGTTTACGAATGAAATGTATTCGAATACCAGATTTCTGACACTTCACAATTTCATAATAAATCTCTGCCATTTAGAAGTCTATGAATTCAAACGAAATACTTCAAAAATCGCTCCAATATTTTAATAGATGAATAGATACTAATGGTAGTAGGTATATGTGTTATATGTGTATTATATCTTTTACAATTATTTTTCTATTTACTAAAGTATTTAAACGTTACTACAGCAAGTGTAACTTTGTATTTTGATGAATAGATAGATATATGATATATTTATTATAGGAATACTTTTTTATAGCTTTATGGGAAAGGATTTTATAACTTTTAACGTCATTTTTCGATTTATCGTAAGTTAAAAACAAGTTGATTTTTTTTTATTTAAATTCATGATTAAAATAAAAAAAAATACTTTGTTTTAAATTATTGCACCCTGCTTCTTTTGGATGTCGAGTTACCAATAAGATCTACTTAAATACATTAATTTGAAACATTAGGGGCCAACAAGGTGCAAAATTGGCATAGAACTGCCAATTTTATAATTAGCTTTTATTGATTTTTTTAAATCACTGTTGTAAATAAAGTAAAATAAAGGAAAAGTTATGTGGTAAAGAATTTGTATATTCTTTCCTTTATTTCAATTACTTTTGTAAAAACTAATACCTGATGTTAATTAATAAAATACCGATCTTATTGCAACGACTCCGTAGTTAACTTTTTGGAGTGTACCTATGTATTATCTGTGTAATTAAATTATATAGTATCTATCTGTCACTATCAATATCAGTTAAAACGAAAAGTTTTAAAGCTTTTAAGACTCGTTGAAAAAGTTTCAAAATAGCAACTTTAATATCTACCTTACCGTAAAGACTTATTATGGAGTTTCAACACTTTTCAGAACTTTTTCTATAAATTCAGCACTGCTTTCTAAAGAAACTTTTTATGAAGCTAAAGAAAACGTGGTCGTGGTAATATTTTAATCAACTTTTATTAATGAAAAAATTAGAAGGATATTTCAAAAACAATTTAGAAGAAAATTTTGTGTATTTCCAAAAAAATGTACTAATTGTCTTGCGACATTCTATAATATTTTAAGCAGGATGTGAGTATTAAATTTTAAGTTAAAATTGAATTAGAAAAAAAACATGAAGTTATGATAAATACAGGTTATCCATTAAAATTCCTTTAACAGATAATTATATTCTTTATATCCGGATGATCATTTCATTTAGTATTAACTAATTATAGAATAATAATTATTATTTTATTAATTACAAAATAATGTATTTAAAAATATTTTGAAAATATGAATCTTCAGCATTCAGCATCATTTTTATTTGCATAAACATAAATAATAAACAATAAATAATTTAATGTGCCTATTTATGTATAGGATGTATCTCTGGGCATTATTCTGTTATAGTTACTTAAGTCGAAAAAATTAATCTAAAAATTTTTAAAACCAAATCAAAGGTCATCGTTGCGTTGGCTGAAATAATGCAATAATATTGTACCTTCCTGAACAGAATATTAACTATGTTATTTCCGATTGAGTGTAAATATCACTGCCGTTTAAATTACTGCCGTTTTGTTAGTCTTTTGAATTTTTTAAATAATATATGTAGGGCTGAATTCACAACAACAAAGAATTCAGCAATTTTATAACAAACGGAAATCATATTTTGCCTCCCTGCGTGATATCCAATAAGTTGCTTTAGAAAGATCGAATATATCTACATGATATTGGCAACGCTTATTTAAAATCATGTTTTTGTCAATTTTGCAGATGTTTTATTTTTCATTTCAAAAACTATGATGAGATATGGATGGCATAATAGAAAGTTTATAGGAAATAAAACTAGTTTTGGAAAATGTAATACCTAATATACCGGGCGTTCCGCGTTTTTTACTTTTCATATGATAGTAGATTATATACGGTATGTCCCCGGATTTGTGTTTACAAGAGGAAAAACGTTTTTATTGACATTTTCAGAAAAATGAATTGTTCACAAAAAATTTTGCTTGCTCTAAAATGGTTACTTCTGTTTATACTTTTCCAAATTTTCATACCGTTTTAGAGAAAATTAAAAAAAAACATGAAAATATGGTTAAATTTTTTCCTGTCCTAAAAATCGAAACGCGTTTCTATGGTAATAGATATCAACTTGATTTCATTCTTTGATAGATGGTTATTATTAATTTAATAGTTTTGTAATAAAAATTATTTTTTTTATAAAGGTCCGATTATTTTATATCTCCGAAACTAAAGTTTCAAAAAAAGTCAAACTATATCTATGTACAAATTCATTTACCCAGTAGTAGGTATAAAAACATTTTTGGTAACCAGTGTCTCAAACAGTTTCTTAAAAAAAATATTTTTTTTCCGATTAATTTTATATTTGATTAATGTCACATCATTTGCTATTTCTGTAGCATTGAGCTAAATAAATTTTGTGCTTCTTTAACATTTTAAAACAGCAAAAAATATGACTTTAATTAACATTCTTTTAATAACAATCTATCAAAGAATGAAACCGAAGTTATATTACCACAGAAACGCGTTTTGATTTTTAGAACTTTTCAAGAAGAAAAAATTCTTCTATATTTTCACGTTTTTCTTAATGTTATCTAAAACGGTATGGAAATTTGGAAAAGTATAAACGGGATTAACCATTTTAGAACAAGCAAAAGAATGGATTTTTCTCAAAATGTCAATAACAAAAGAAATCCTCTTGTAAAGACAATCCGGGGACATAATGTAGGAAGGGCGACGTTAATTACCACGACCTTATAGATCGATTGTGTCCGTCTTTCTTCAGTTATAACTCATCAACAGTCTCAGGAATTTGACAAATGCCAGTATCTGAGATGGTTTTACAGAGGTTAGTTCTCTGTCTCCAATATCAGCCTACCAAAATTTATGACACGAATGGTCGTCGTCTCGGCGTAGTCAGTGATGATATATGTTCTGGTGTTTCCCCATTTTTTCCCAGAGAATCTGCATTCGCCGTGGTTGCAGTTGGCTTCAATCTACTGAGGTGTTCATTGAGGAGACAATGGTCCTGTTAAAAAACCCGTCACAATCCGAAGATTGTTCTTACTCAAATCCAGGAAAATCTTTGATTTTTCTCGGTCGTAAGTTCTGAGAAATTTCTTTGATTGTCTTAGACCGTTGGAGGATTCCTATTCCGGGTTACGGATGGAATTTTTCAGGTTCTTGAGTTCCGTTTTACGTTGGTTTCCATTTGAGCAGCAGGCCGATTCTGGTAAAGTTAGTGGAGTGTTTGCTCTTTTTCTAGCTAGATCGTTTACTTTTTCATTACTGTCGTTTGGGATGAAATTGATATCCGGGGGTGAGACTGATTACTAGGTTTTTTTATTAATTCAAATGTAGCGCGAGAATCGTCGGTTCGTTTAATGTTAAACCGCCAAGTGTTAGTAGAGTTTTTAGTAGAAACATGACCGAAGGGAATGTGTACAGGTCACGTCGTTAAATCGCTGTTTTTTGTCTAAAAAATAAATTCAAATTGTTTAACTGGTTTTGCTTTCATTTACAACTTCTAGAACTTTGATTGGTAAGTCAAATTGTGATATAGTAACGAACACACTGATTACATGGCGCTATTTGTTAATGTTTCTGCAAGTCATTCCGAAATTTAGTTATTTTCGATCGTGAATTATGAGGTTATACTTTAATTTGTTCGAAGGGGTCAGATTAATCGCTTAGTACGGGCGAGATTGATCATCGAATGATCAATCTCACCCCGTGAACAATCTCACCCTGCGAGTCAATTGTGGTAAAACAAGAATGAATTGTTGGTATTAAATATTGTGATGAATTGTTGTATATTAAATAAAACGTGATCAGTCACACCCCACACGTAGTATGAGGTTGTTCAGGACATTTTGTTCGTTATAAAAATATATTAAGGGCCTGGTTAATATATTTTTTTCAAATTTTCTGATTATTTGGTGTTGTTCCCATCACTAACATCTACCGAAAAAACTTATTTACAAAAATAAAATTTTACACAAATACCAAATATCGGCTAAAAACTTTTTTTTATGATCAATTTCACCCCAAACGACGGTACCGTCTATCCCCGAGTCTATCCCTTGGTGGGCTGGAACCAAGAGTATTTTCCGAGAGGATTTTTTTTCTTTTCTTAATTTGTTCAGTTTCTCTAGGTATTCTTTGACCAAATGTGAGTTGACGGTTACTGAATTGGTCGCTTTTAATGCTGCTTGACTATCGGATAAGATGGCTATTTCTTGTTTCCGATAGCTCATATCTAAGATAAGTTGTACGAATCTTTGGATAACGTAGATTTCTGCCTGAAAGATGCTGGGGAGGTGCCCGTTGGTTCGGAGTATTTAGTTTTCGGTCTAAACACTCCTATCCTGCTTTGGGTTTGGAAGCATCAGTATACCACGTTACGGTATGGTCTTTTAATTGCTGAGCAAAATTTTCTCCCTCAAAATAATTTTTTTGCTCAATATTAGAGTGAGCTATTTCTCAAAGTTGTACATTCTTGGTATGTCATCCACTGGGAGTAGGAGGAGTAGAATTTTCATATGATACAGCAATACTGTAACGCTGAACTAAACGCGGTGAAGGTGCTGAAATAAAAATTCAAATTTTGAAAAAAATACTATAAATAGTTCTCCATGCATATGCGTCTAACCTACCATATCGCCGTGTATCTCTATAGTTTAATGAATTTCAGTAAATATACTAGAAAATGTAAAGGGAAAATGTTTTATACAGTCCGCATTTAGATAGATTTAAATTCAAACCTAAAGGGGATACAGCCTCTACCTTAATTGCAAAACTTTTAACATTTGATGTTCCAGTTTTATGTGCTTGTTGTTTTGTTTTGGCATTTACCTGTATTTTTCAAATGGGAAAAAAGTTGCAAAAATTAGATTATAATTAACATAATATTTTGTTGAAAAACTATATAATTAAAATTTAATTATGTTTCTATATATATTTTTTTTAATTTTATAAATTTCATTAATTGAAGACCGACCGAAGATTTATCTTTCAGCGCATTAAATAAGACAAGAAATATTAATTAATACATTTAGAAACGTATTCATCAATAACCTTAATAATTAGGCAAGAGGTCTTTTAGTTTCTATTTATAATTGTATGCAAATTAACAATTATAATTTCTTCATAAATAATTAATAGTAAAATTTAAAAAATCTATACCTATAGTAATAATTCAATTTCTAGGAATGACATTATTATAGGCAAATTTACGAAAGCGTAGAGCTGTCATTCCAATATTATAAAATATGTTCAGTAAAATTTGTTCACACTTTTTATGTAAATTTACAATTTTTCTGTCAATTTTTAGTTTGGTGGAAACACTGCTAATAAATCTTCTAATGCGTGTCAAATACTCGTCAGCGAGTAATGGCAGTAGTAATAATAATAGTATAGTCTCTAAAAACGTCTAAAACCGCGGTAGACACAAGTTTTTTTTTTCTCAATCGTAAATCTAATTGATCCCAAGTAGCATTTTCACGACTTGCGACCACATGTTTACTAAACACAACGTTTGATTAGTTACAAAAAATAGTTAGCTCCATACCTTGGGTACTATAAATGTAAACGTTGTTGTAACGTTGTGCCGACGTTGAACTAGTACTACAACAAAGTAAAAGCTTCTGCGACGTCGAATAAACGTTGATCTTTAGGTGATTCGGACAACGTAGTTACAATGTTGGGCAATAAAGAATTTTCCGACGTCACTTTCAGGACCTATTCCAACGTTATGCAAACGTCATCTGTTTTACTAATTCCAACGTTGTTTAGATTTCCTTATTCTTACGTTGGTAGGACGTCGTGCCACTACCTTTTTGCAACTGTATTGAACCATAACCTTAGATCTTAAATTTTCACTTCATTGTTCTGTTCAGTCAGACAGTTCAGTGCTGTTTTTGTTTTTATGAAAAAAACTTAATTAAAATGGGACATAAGAAAGGTACATATAAAACTAAATTTAAATATACATCGACATATTACCGACATTTTATCCACTCCCTCGTTTATTTAGAATATAGAGGGCGGCACAAGCTAGACTCTAGGATGACTATATTAGGCAATCTTGCGACTAGTATACTACCTGCTAAGGCTGAACTGCGACTTTATTAGTCCAGTATGCGACTACTCGAACTACTCCATCTTAATCTCCAAAACAACAAAGTGAAAGCCGCCATGTTGTTGAATAAGAAAATGTGTCGTTCCTAAAATAGCAATTCCTACTTTTTGAATACATTAACTTGAAATATTTGAAACAACACGCGGAAACAATTTTTTCGATTGCGAATAAATTATTCTCATTTTACTAAAAAAAATTCAAAAATTTTTTTAAAACTTCTTTAATTTTAAGGCCCATTAGTATTTTTCAAAGTAGAAACAATACATTTATCAATAAAGTTGTTTGCGTTTAACTTTTTTGCCTTGGGTAACGAGTTACAGAGTCGGTTAAAGTGTTTCAATAATTATGATCTTCAAACATCCTCCACACTTAAATACTTTTGTTTTGTCTTCCTTTACTGCCATCTGGCATATGTCTCTAACTAAATCATAAAAATAATATTTTTACTATAATTATCCCGAGGGGTGTCTCACTATTGGAATTACATGTACATTTTCTTGGCAGTCGCTGGCAGTCATTGGCAGTCTTATGCCAGTCGCCTATAATAATTACATAGCAGTCATAGGCAGTCTTCTCATAGTCACTGGCAGTCGCTTAGAAGTGGAAGGATATTTTGGCTGTACGTGTACATTTTTACCCAAGTGAGACACCCCTCGAATTATCCCAATTTAGAATAAAACGCGACTTAGACGCCATATTATTATAGTTTTGTATTTCTGTGAATTAGGATTTTAAACAACGTTGCAGTTTGTACTAAATTAGGCTGCTAGCCAACGTCGGTATCCAACGTCGTTTCGACCCAAAAATTATTCTCCAAACTAGTGCAGACTACGGTTGGCACGAGGTTGTGCCGACGTTGCGCCCTAACGTTTGGTCGCGTGACACAACGTTGTCCCGACGTCCAAATACTGCTTGGGATTCTTTTTGAGAATTGAGGTGATTGAGAAATGAAATTCAACTGTTAATCGGATCAATTTGATATTATGAAGGTGTCACCATATCGAAGCTAGATTTTACGTTTGACTTAAACCATTTCCTGTATATGTTCGCTATCACTGGAGAAAACGGTTAAGATGATGGTCTTAGGCTTAAAACTTATTTTTAACTTTAAGGTAGAGGAGATACAGGCAGCACCAAAAGAGCTCCATTACTCCCTTTAGAGGCACAAAGCTTTTTAACAAAAAACTTGTTTTAATGACCTAATTTTATGTTTCTAAGTATATCTACAAAATATTTTTAATCCTTAACAGTCAAAGACGTTTTTCCTACTAACTGTTGTAAAATTTAAGGAGAAACTTCGATAGGCTTCAATAAACGCTCTTCATCGGGTTCGGTTGTTTGCAATTGATTTGACATCTCGCCATGATTCGTTTACTGCTTCGATCTCCTTTTTGATTGTCCTTTGCTGTGTATGTTTTGGACAACCAGTTTTTCTACTGCCTTGTGGATTCCACTCAATAGCTCTGCCAGTGATGTTGTTGCCGCTTCCTCTTAAAGTGTAACTAATCCACCTCAATTTCCTCAGTTTGATCTCGTTAAGGTACGCGCACACTGACCAGAGCCGCACGCGTCGCATCGACCAAAAAAAATATTGTTTGTGTTACTTTCAATGAAGGTGCGCATGCACACTAGCCAGAGCCGCACGAATCGCATCGACGAAAATGCGGCCAGCATTGTTGGACCAGAATGATTTTCGATAAATGCGGCTAGTGCTGCTGACGTCACACGCAATTCCTTACACTCTACGTAGGTAGTCGAAGAGGAGATTAGAAATTCAATAATGCTAAGAAAGTTCGCAAATTTTTCATGGCTCATATTGAAAATTTTTTAGTTCATCCTCAATTAAATATGGAAATAATGTGGATTTTTGCAAGTATTGTGAACCTATAACATTCGATTCTTTCTCGTGATTTCTTCTTCTTCTATTAGCAAGGAGCTTATAATTATTTCTTGCTCGTTGTCATTCATTGTCGAGAAATATTAAAAAATACGGTTATCACCGCAGACAGGACTCTAGAAGCGACTGATGAGAAATTCGATTGGCAAATACGGGTGTAGTAGGGGCAAAAAGAAACAAAATAGCGAATAATGCGGCGCGTTCGGTACGGCTCAGTGTGCGCGACAAGAAAAAAAAGTGCCACTCGTGCGGCGAGTGCGGCTCTGGTCAATGTGCGATACACCTTCCTCTGGTTGATTAAGCTCCATAAATCCTCATTTATGATAGTATTTCGCCTCAATATTCCTACAACTTTGGAATTTGCTAATTAATGGCGATGTAATTTCCCAGGTCTCTGTACCATACAGCAATACTGACTTGACATTCGAACTGAAAACTGAAAATTTTAAGTTTAGTAAGTTGAGAGTACCTACTGTCTAGATCTCCAAATATTGTTGAGCATTGGTATACACAGCACTGGTTTCTGGATGTTCTTGTTCTTAATGTGAAAACGGTTGATCCATCAGCAGTGTTGCCACCAAAGCAGAAATATAAAAATAAATAAAAAAGTAAAATAAAAGAAAGGAAAAAAGACAAAGAAATAAAAGAAAGAAAAAACAACAAGTGTAAATATACAGAGCAAGTGCAAATTTACGGAAAAAGTGTAAATTTAAAATTTACAAAACAGTGTAAATTAAATTTATTGAATAAGTGTAAGCTTAAAGAAAAAGTGATAATAAAACTATTTTTCAATGTTGTTACTGAGGAATTTGTATTTGTGAAATTTATAAACAAATTCTGTGATTTGTACTTAGTATTATTACTTGATTTTCTGTAATGAATCTTTTTAACTGCCAATTATCGCATTTTTTGTTTTATGACGATAAAAATAATTCATGTAATCGATGCATGTAATACCTTCTGAAATTGATACATTTGCCCATCTCTATACACACCACTGGCACAAAATCTATAGCGAGGTCATAAATAACTCTTCACCGACATTAAACATTATCAGCGAGGCGCCAAACCAAATTAATTTTAACACTTTTATAATTGTTTTAAAAATAAGGAGCGAAAAAGTCAACAGTCAAAGTTTATTCGTATATCGAATATCGAGGATTCTTCGACGATCTTGAGATTTAAGTAGGTCAACGTTTTATGTTAAAATAAATTAATTATCTTTAATTGACTGGCATTATTATTTAATAGCTTGATTTAGCGTTTTAATAGATTTGCACACATAATGTATTTGTTACGCACTCACGCAAATGTAGATAATCCTCTTGTTGTTTCGACATTGATATTTATTTGCATTTAATACTGTTAAAGAATATTTATTTTATTGATATATGTACGAGTCCCAAGTTACAACTACTTCCCCAACCAACTAAATATGGTTCAAGCAATTTGGGACAAACTATTATTAAAACGATTACGATAGCTATATATACATCTCGAGCTACATACTACATCCTATTTTCCTCCTTAGTTGTCTTAATTATTTTGTAAACTAACTTAAATACAGTATGAAAGAAGAAAATAATGAATGATTGTAACATTTTACCTAGACTTTAAGTTTATTTACTTCCACTTGTAAGTTCAAAATACAGGGTGTCATAATATTCCGTAGATATAGAACTACCACGTATTTTTGGAATCAAAATTAGTTCATTCGAAACAATTTACTTCTTACAAAATATAAATATACAAAAGTACGTTGTTTGTCCGCTAGAGGGCATCAAATTAAAACAAACAAATTTTTTTAAATATTTTAAGAACCGTTATTCAGATTTGAATGAGATTTTGGATGTTAAAGAAAAAAACGTTAAAGAAATTAAAAATAAGCCTAATATATTTTATGCGCCTCCATAGCTTGATATACAGGGTGTCCCAGAAATAAGTGCAAGTATTTTAAGGGGTGGTAGATCTCGATAAAAGAATCATATTGTCTCTTTACCGTTTTTCAAATAAGTCCAAAATAACAGAGTTATTTTACTTTGAAAATTAAAAAAAAAATGATTTCGTGTTTCTGGGGTTGAACTATACTACCAGTTAAAATACTTGCACTTATTTCTGAAACACCCTGTATATTGCTTGATGTGACAAAAAATATTTTTTGGAAGTCACCCTCGGAAAAATATCTTTTTTCCTCAAAAAGTATGTGCGGTGGCGTTTTTTACAAGAGTCAAAATATGTAGTAACAGGAGCGCCGACTTTTATGAAACCTCGTGGGTGCTCATGATATATGGGTAAATGTAAAAAATTTCCAGATTGTACAGTTGTTGCATTTATTACACTTTTTTACATAATGTAACATATACAGGGTGTGTCTTAAATAAGTGCAAATATTTTCAGGGATGGTAGATCTCGATAAAAGAAACATATTTTACCGTTTACCGTTTTTCAAATAAATCCAAAATAACCGAGTTATTTTACTTTGAAAATTTCTAAAAAAATATTTTTTGCTAAAACTTTGAGAACCCGTAGATCTTTTCTGGATTTTTCTTCTTGTAAATTTAATCTACTACCTATGTTACCATATTATCAACAAAGTATATTTTTTAACTAAAGACTAAAAAATTTTCAAAAAATTGGAAATTTCCAAAAAAAAAAATTTGCAAAAAAAACCACATAATCGTGTTTCTGGGGTCGAAACATACTACCCTTAAAAATATTTGCAATTATTTAAGACTCACCCTATATAACAAAATTAGGAAAATACCATATCAATTTATGCCATTTTTGCAATTCTATTGAGTGTAATTTGAGTAATGCAGAAATAAAACTTTTTATATAAAATAAAACAGATACCAATTTCTGAATATATTAATTATAACCGTTACAATCGAGTAACGGCAGGCAGTAAAACAGACAGATACTGTGTTTTATATAGAGCTACAAAATGAATGAAGCTAAAAATTGCTGAGAAGAGCTACTAGTGGAAGGATATTAGGTAGTGGGCAGGGTTTCGATTGGCAAATGTATCCATCAAAACTAAAAATTCTCGAAAATGAACACAGTATCAACATACACAACGAGCTTTCAAATTACAGAGCACATTTCAAAGACTTAGCCAACTAAATTAATTTTCAATGAGTCAACAACAAACAGAAAATAAAATATTGTGTTCACAGCCGCAGTTAGTGGCGATGACCACAGTATTGTTAGAATTCCTTCTAATGGACAAACGAAGCACTTTTGTATAGAAGTAAAATGTGTCCAATACAGTGGCGTAGCGTGGGTTAGGGGCGCCCAGGGCGGAGAGCCTCTAGGATAGAGGTTTGCCGCCCCTACAGAATCAGTCCGCCGCCTTTATAACAATTTTTTGTCACCCCGTAGGTACTTGGAAGGTCGCCGCCCGTGGCATACTCTGTATATTTAATTCTAAAAGTTCTTTAGTTCTACATTGTTTCACTAAAAGAAAATGTTGTTTCTTAATTTTTTCGAAATGCGGTAAGTTAAAACAATAATTGCCGATCGACATTCCTCAACGGAGGACCGAAACACAAAATATCCTGTATGGAATATTCTAGTTTACCATAGGGTGAGCATATTTATTTTTTGGAAAATAGTAAAATATGCTAAAATGTGTATAAAAATAACATAGGTACAAATGAAATTAAATAGGAAATGTTTGCTTGTCGCATTCATCATTTTGAAAAAATAAACTTAAGTAATTAATCATTTTCTTTTGAAGTACTCGGGAGATCATGGCGGATATCTGTCCAGTTTTTGTTCCAGTCATATTTATTAATTCCAAAAACAATATTAGACTACATTACGAGCTACTCCTCTTTTCCAAAAAGGAGTATATTCATATGTACTTAGTAAGGTCTTAAAAAAGTCTGTAGGATGTAAACTAAGTTTCCAGCGACAACAATTCGAACATAGAGATTAATAGAATAGAGAAAAAGGTGTGGATACTATAATTTAATTAAAGAAATATAGTTGTCTTTATTTTAATAACCCACTAAGTGGATTTATCTTATTTTGTTATCAGAAGCCACAAAATCTATGACAATTAGGGCTCAAACATACTGACTATCAGAACGCAGCGACCAGCATTTGATTCAATGTTATTAGGAAACGCAGCTGCGACCAGTAATAACATTGAATCAAATGCTGGTCGCTGCAACCTGGTCGTCAGTGCGTTTGAGCCCTTAGTGTCAGAAGTGAAATTTTAAATGGTCTAGTGAATTTTTGTGAGTAAAATTTCAGCAGACCGATGACGACATATAGCAGACTAAGTAAATGGAAGAAATGCAAGATGTTAGAATGCTTTATGTAGACCATGAGAAGAAGATATTTTAATACAGATAAATTGATTTGTCTGGTATTTTCCGTTCTAATGGTGTTGCATATTGTTGATGTTATTCAATACTACTTTCATGTGCAGTTATTTGAGTAATTTTCCAAATTGCTACGACATAAAAACATAAAGTCCTTTACACACCGATTATACATTTTTATATCAACACATATTACTGAAAAATAATATTGGTTATAGTTGTCTTATCGGTAGTTAAACAATAGATTCTCCAATAATTCGATTATATATTTATTGTCGAATTTATTAATAAAACTAACTCTTTTAATAAACAAAACATATTAGATTGATAAGATAGCGATAAATAAACAATTTTACTTGATTTTAAGCAAATGTCTATTGTTATTTGATTTTTTTGGTATATTCGTAGAAATTAAGATTAGAACATTTTCGAATCGTATTATTTATTATTTCCGTAGAAGTAATATACCGGATAATGGCGGTAAATTTGATTAATAACGCATTGTTGAAATTTACAAATGAATTAGTTACGGGTATGTAAGAAGCTGATGTGGTACCTATAGGTTGTTACAAAGCTGAGAAACAACGGCGAATGCAGATTCTGTGGGGAAAATGCAGAACACCTTATCAGTAAGTGCACCGAGACGACGACCGTTCGTGCCATGAACTTTGGCACGGTTGATGTCGAGGATGGAGAGCTGGCCTCTGTAGAGCCATCTCAGATACTGGCCTTTGTTAAAACTCTGAGACTGAATAATGAGTTATAACTCGTTATAACTCAAGAAAGGGGAACACACAATAGATCGGTAAGGTCGCGGTAATTAACTCCCCTCCTAAACATTCTACATTTTCTACGGGTATGTACATATACAGGGTGAGTCTTAAATAAGTGCAAATATTTTCAGGGCTCGTAGATCTCGATAAAAGAAACATATTTTCTCTTTACCATTTTTCAGCTATGTCCAAAATAACCGAGTTATTTAAGTTTGAATATTTAAAAAAAATTGATTTTTTTGAAAAAATTTTGAGAGCCACCTAATTTTTGCTGTATTTCCATCCCTTTTATTGCCGTAACCATAGAGTAAAGGTAACTATGGTAATATCAGAAATTATACCGTGGGAGAATTTGCGGTAGACAGGCAGTTCTAAAAAGTTTTCGAAAAATATACAGGGAAATTTAAAAGAAAATGCACGATTTTTAACTTCTTTTTTAGCCAAAAAAACATCATAGACGTGTTCCTGGGGTCGAAATATACCACCCCTGAAAATATTTGCACTTATTTAAGACTCACCCTGTATACAAAATTGTGTAAAAGGTGGCTAGGTGACAAGTGTGACTGATGCTGACCCGAAAATACTGGATTTGATTCAAGGCTTGTACTGTGATGGTTTTAGTTATTTAAACAAAGCTATTTAAATAGAGAGACCATAGACCTAACCGCCACCTGAAGAAAGGCAATGTCAAAATGGGAAAGATATAATAAAGTACCTACAATAGTGCGTCGGGCCTCTGTAGCTCCTAGAATAAAAAACTTGAGAACTTCAAAAAAGTGTTAGTGGATCGGTATGACTTTTTTAAATTGTACACCCTGTATATTACTGCCTTTTTTGGCTTCCTTTCAAATCACTTTATTAAATCCTAAGATATGAGTAAATATATTTCGATAATTTCAGAGAATATTAATAAATAAATAAAACAAAAGTAGATAATTTTTCAACCTCCTTTAAAAAAATGATTACAAATACAAGAACTGTCCGGAAAACAAAACTATATTAGGTATTTGCTTTAGATGGTGTATACTTACTTTGCTAGAAATATCGTAATATTAAATCATACAAGGTGTTCAAAATTCTACGTCAACAAAGAACAAACTTTCTAAAATAGAAAATAATTTTCTTTGTTTTCTTGTAAATGTATTGTACATATTATTTTGTTATTAGATGGACAGTTGAAAAATAAAAAATGGTTTTGCAGATACATGCAGTATTCTTTCATATGTTACTTTCAACGGTAAAATACGAGAGAAAAACTATTGGGTGGTTTTGATAAAAATTTACTGTGGAAAATACCATATGAAATATAAAACCGCAAATATCCGCGAAACCGTTAATAATTTTGAAATATTCCAAATACAAAGATGTTCATTTTTTAATTCTCCTTCTATTGAAAAAATAATATACAGGGTGCTGACCATTTAAAAAAACGAAGAAAAATTATTTTATATTTTGAAAAGTTTGACATAGAATTTTGAACATTCTGTATGATTCACGACTACAATATTTATAGGAAAGGAAGTTCAGACCATCTAAAGTAAATACCTAATATAGTTTTGATTTCAGTACAATTCTTGTATTTGTCATAATTTTTTTTTGAATTTTTTTTATTTATTTATTTATTAATATCTCTAAAACTATCGAAATATATTTACTCATATCTTAGGATTATGTAAGGTGATCTGAAAGAAAGCCAAAAATGCAGTAACATTTAAAAAAAATCATCCCGATCCACTTACACTTTTTTGCGCCACCGTATAGAAAATTAGAATATTTTCCTGAAATACATCCTAGTGAGTATTCAAGGTCTGCAATTAAACAAAATTCCCAAATTTTTTATTCTAGAAGCTACAGATGCCCAACGCTCTATTGCCGAACCCTGTACACGAAAGAATATTCATATCTTGGTATAACATAAAAAGCATGTAGCTTGATTGAATAGCTCAATTAAAATCAATATTTTTCAGTGTTAATAATAAATTAGTAACAGATTCTTTACTAAAAAAAGTCTTTAAATAGAATACTAAAAAATAATTCCACATTATAAAACGATTAATGTAACTTATATTTTTTCGCAGACTCTCTTAGATCTATATAAAAACCCGTTAACATATCCTTGGCAAATTTCAAGATCAAGATGTAATTCTAATTAAAGCAATCCTGAACTCACCATGTATATTAATTTCGTGGTATGTTTCTAACGATTGTTATTCGTCAAGCTGTCATTTGAAAGTGGAACCGCACGAGTTGGCGGAATAAATGATAATTTACAAAAACGGCTATCTTTATCTGCGACAAATATTTGATTAATACCATTATAATATAATATGTCATTTTATTCAGCTCCGCGAATTCATTTTGTAATAGCTTACTTATTGGGATGTTCAAGACCAAATAATTTAGCTGACTGTTTTACAATTTGTTTATGTTTCTGTTAATTTGGAATTCAAAAGTGAAACGATTAATATCACCTATAGGTAAAAAAAATCACGCACAAAGGGTGTGTTTTATATTTTGCATATAAAAACTTATGGGAGTACTTAAATTTTTAATTGAACAGTTCTCGACCAACTAAAATAGGAATATAAATATACAGGGTGAGTTTCTTACGGTTCTCTATGGTTATCTCGGAAACTACTGGAGATAGAGAGTCTGTTAAATGGGAAAAGAATTGCAGTTTTGTGGGGTCACAAATATGCACCTTTCAGATTTTTGAAAAAGTTCATGGCTTACTAGATATTTCGAAATTTCGGCTCCTTAAAATTTACATTACACAAACTAAAACTTAAAAAAATAATATCACTACATAGATACACTTTAAGTTATTTTATAAAATGTTCAAAAAATCCACCATTGTTTTGAGTACATAAATGCATCTTTTTGAAACTGAATTTTTAGCTATTATCACATAACTACCGGTCGACTTAATTAAGCTTCTCCCGTACCGTATCTTCGAGTGCCTCTCTTAATTCATAGGTTCTTTTGTAAACCTTTTTGTTAACCATACCGCATAAAAAAATCTAAAATGGATAGGTCAGGTGATCGAGGGAGGCCCATGAGGGGTGGTCGACCTCTTTCTATCCTAGTCCTACATAATTATGATATAAATAATTTTTTAACATTTCTTTCATTGTGGGGGGGGTGGTATTGTCATAATAGAAAAAGTCATGGGACCTCTATTAATTCTATTAATGCGCGAGTATCTAAATTTAACTTTTCTAACATGTCTTGAAAACCGTTCTCTAAAAAACGTAAGTAACGTTCACCGGTCGACGTATCCTCGAAACTGTATGGCCAAGAAAAGTTGAACCAATAATCCTACACGCTTTTCTTCATTGGAAAATTCATATTTACAATTTTTGTTTAGTTTAATTTACAAAGTTTCGATGTGACAGTTTTACATTTCTGAGAGCAACGACGATTGAACTTGTTTCCATGGCTAACCAAGTGAAATTAGTCAAGAAAGATAAGAATTGGCTCCGTAAACTAACTCAGTAATTTTGTAAAAAAAAACATATTATACCTTATATCACTTAAAAAATGGCGCTTTTTATGAAGTCATTGCCAACTATGGTTTTCATTTAAAAAAACATATGTTTGTGTCATATGTCAAAAATGACAGGCTTTAGAAAAAAACGATGAACACGAACTCATTAGGGATTTGGTTACCTACAACTTTTATCTGAAATTTTTAAACTATCTAAAATTTGTTTTTTTTTTAAATATCTAGTAAGCCATGAACTGTTTCAAAAATCTGAAAGGCGCATATTTCTGACACCACAAAACTGCAATTCTTTCCCCGTTTAACCGACTCTCTATCTCCAGTAGTTTCCGAGATATCCATAGAGAACATCGTAGGAAACTCACCCTGTATATAGTCAAAATAATATGCCGTCGAGTAAACATAAGCATTTCAGAATGTTGAAGGGTTTTATTTTAGGATTTTGACAATTTGAAGCAGCATTTTTTGACCCTTCTTAAATCAATTTCGGTTTTCTATGTCGGCTGCGTCTCAAAACTGGCTCACCACTATAACTTTTTTATTTTTTATTATTTATATTAATTAGGATTGATTGGCATATTCAATTGTCTTTGGTCTCTTCCTGTTTCACCGGAAACGACTACAACTTTTGATTTTTAAATAAAACCCTCGGTATATTTATAGTTTATGATTATTGTTAGTTCTCACTGTTCCCAGTAGTTAGTAGGTACGCAGAAAAAAAATCGTGGGTGTTTGGGAAGGCTCGAAATGATACAATAATTATGTTTTTGCGCCGTTTCGCGACTCTTGATCTTGATTGTCGCTTCTTCAGGAACTATAGAAAAAGCAGTTTTTAAAAATTAACAAAATAAAATTAACTAGCCACTCACCCAAAACATATATTAATCCATATGCCTACAAACATTCATATATTACGCAAGAATTACGCTAATACGCCACCCTTGTTCTATTTGAAAAAAAAAAGATTGAGATGTGATTAAAAATACGATTTGAGCATCTTTTAACCAGCTAGAACAAGACACGAAAAACATTAGACGATCGAAACTATTTTTCCAAAGCTCCTTGATAAAAAAAAATAGTGTTAAACACAGTCATGGCACTCTAGATTGAATTTTGAAATTTTGAAAATTTTGAAAATAAGATTTTTTTAAGAGAGAATATCAAAAGTTGACATATGATATGTCATTCTATTCATTTTTATGTGTCAATTTCTATCAAATAAACATACCGAGGGTGCCAAAACAAAAAAACAAAATTGCAGTCATTTCCGGCCAGGAAGTGACCAAAAACAATTGGATACGTCAATCAATTCTAATTTATGTCATATACTAACATACCAAATCTCGACTTTTTATCTGAAAAAATAAAAAAAGTTATAGGGGTGAGCCACTTTCGAGACGCACCCGGTATACAGTAGTGCTAATTAATAGAAATACCATTTCTGTTGACCAGAAAAGAATAAACTATAGACAAAGGTGTTTCCCTTTTTTAATAGTAAAAATGAACGTAAATTTAATTGAGTCTTTTTGTGAATTGTGGTGGTTAAGGAAGGAAATATACACCGTTGTATTAGAGAGAGACAAAACGTTTTCTCAATGTACCTACAAGCACACTACACAGAGAGGTAAAAAAATGAAGTAAGATATTGCAGACTATGTGTGGCCCATGTTGCCCAATATAAAGTAGACGGATGCCCGGGTTGACCACATGGTACCTTATTGGAAAAAGTATAAAAGTGTTGATAATTTCATTACGATCTTTCCGAATTATATCAAGACGGTAATAAAATCGGCCAAATTCTGGGTAATAACTAGTTTAAATTTCCATTGACTGAAACACGTTTTCCAAATATATTGGCTACAGCTTTATAGTACTATCAAATAACATTGCCATTTTTCGGTAGTTGTAACCCGAATATTGTCCAAATTGCTGGTTTTTCCAGCTTTACTGAAAGGGCTGTGCTATTGATACTCGCTCGCAATCGGTATTTAGTGTTAGAAGATTGTCAGTCAAAATAAATACCATTAATATTACAGGTAGGTATTACTATCAATACAGGTACCTTTTTTGGTTTATTGCATGGCAATTCTGTTGTGCACTGGCTCGTTAGGCGATATTTAAGGTGTAAGCTTGTGGGTTTTTGGAGATAACGCGATGAGCCAGGTGTTTTGGTCCATTTTTATTTTGTCTTGTCAGTATTGAAATTATAGTCGTATATTATACCAAAAAATGTTTTTTTTTTAATTGCATAAAACCTTTGAATAAGAAGACTAAGGAAGAGACATAATGCTATCCATGTATTTCATGCATGGTGGGCGGAAAAAGCCACCATATAAAAAGCTCTCGTTGGGGATCCTTGACAGTTCTGTTTTGACGATTCATTTAATTTGATTTGAAATTTTGTGGATTTGTCAGTCTTTACGGGCTTATTTTTATGTTATTTATTATTTATTCTACTACTGATAGTTGTATAAGGTGAAGTAAATCTAGATGGAAATTGTGGCAGAACTTAAAATTAATAGTGACACTATCGCGATTTATCGAAAAGACTCTAAAATAGTTGGTTATTGTAGCGTGCGGTGAATCTCGGCAAAAATTGAGTGAAATAATAGAACAACTTTTCGCTAGTAAGTGACTATATAATATACATACGTGTATTAAACCGATCATTTAGGAAATTCACTTAAATTAACTAAATTATATATTTTTCTTACATTTAGCTTTATTACTTGTCCAAAGATTAGATGTCAAAATTTAGATACGTTAATTTGACTTACCTCCTTCAGTAGCGTATCGGATGTTTGTGTTAATAAATACTTATTATAACATCTATTTTATTTGAATTATATATTTTATAACAATTTTTGTAACTGCAACATTTACTCACAACGTAAAATAAAACAACAAGTGTGAGTTTACCCCACGTCTACCCTATCCTTAGTTTGCATTTTTAAATAAAATTAGAACGACACTGACTTCGAATTTAAGTCGCATACATATTTGAGGCCCATCGCGGTGTACCTAAGATTTTGATATGCTCCTTCCTTAGTCTTCTTATTCAAAGCATAAAACAGATGTTTTTTTTATTATAACCTTTATAAAAATTGGTACATTTTTCCAAATCAAAAATTATTTTTTCAATCAAAAATCAAGAAAATTTGGGGATATATTTTTTTAATATACTACGGTATATTGGTCCTTAAAAATGATCATTTCTCATTAAACACAAATAAAAATCACTTCATGTTTAATTTGTTACAATAAGTCAACTTAATAATTGTTTTGTTATTGTTCTTTTTTTAATGTCATAACTAAATAATAAATATTTGACATACTAAACAATCATGTGGTCGACCTTAAAAGAGAATAAAATATTTAATTAAAAAAAATATTAACTGTTTTTGCCCTTTTAAATCACAACTGACATTGTCTCTAACAACCTTTACAACTATAAAGTAAAAATTCAATTGTCGGATCAATTCTGTTATCAAAAATAATCTAAAAATTTATTATAAAGTAATCTAAATAACTTAAAATATAGTCATAATGTTTTAACATTTAAAACATATATGTAACATTTAAAAAAATACATGTTAGGGGACTAAAATTACACAAGCAGAATAATATTTATTAATAAAATAAATGCGAGTAAAAATAGGAGACTTTACATTAGATTAAGATGGCAGGCAGTATAATTAAAACATGACGTGTAACATATTTTATCAGTATATCTTGTTTTATGTATACTAAAGTTATAATCAATGTTATAATGAATACGACATTAATACCAGCCAGGACAAGACAGGAAAAACATTAGACGATCGAAACTATTTTTCCAAGACTCCACACTCCAGATTGAAATTTAAAATACGATTTTTTTCAAACGAGAATATCAATAATTCTATTCCAATTTTGGAAAAATGTTATACCAAGATATATAAAATATTTAGCACAAAATAGTTAATAACTGAGTTATATTGAAAAAAATTATTGAAAACAAATTAAAAAAAGTTTTATATAAATGTCCCATATTTTATAAAGGTAAATATCCCAAAAATAATGTGTTATATCCAAAAAAAAGTAATGATGAAGTTATTTTTTTTAATAGTAATTCCAATTTTTCTCTAGAGAATTGAATGCATATAATTATATGCATACAGTACATTATTTTTGTTTGATGGATTATATGGTGTTGCCATTCTATTTTTTATTTACTAAAATTTCGTTAAAAATTAAATTTGTATTAGAATTAGTGGTAAAAACCCGGGGTGAATTACACTTTATTAATACTTACCTATATTGTCCTATATTTTCCTGTATTAAGGATAAATGCCTAAAGGAAAATGCCTTTTATCCAAATTAGATGGGTGCTAAAAAACTCAAATATTGACAAAATTATAAATGAATATAAATAAATTCAAGTCAAATAATCCTACTAATTATTCCGCATAAATATTTAGTAGAATATAAGCAATAACCTAGTTTAATAATTAGTGTATGTTCCGATCAATAAACCACATGAAATCTTCGTTTCAAAAGATACATTGCAACTGGTTTCAACTAACAGATATTACATATTATATGAAAAGCACAACAAATTTGTTGTGCTTATGTGCTTTAACTCGAAATAATGTTCGTTTTTTAGTTCTGTTGTTCCGCTACAAAATGAGATATAGAATTATAAATATTGCAATATTGGCCACAGCATAAAAAAGACCCTGTATAAAATAAGGTGAGTTTACCTTTAGGGATTTATCCTGTTATCCTTGATGTTTAAGAAAATACAGGTATTAATAAATTTTAATTCACTCCGGTTTTTTACCACTTTTCGGAATATACTGTTTTTAACGAAAGGTTTAGTAAATAAAAAATAGCATGGCAACACCGCATAATCCATCAAATAAAAATAATGTACTATATGCAGAATTCTATGCTGCATCCAATTCCCTAGAAAAAAATGGGGGTTATAATTTAAAAAAAATAACTTCATCATTACTTTTTTTGGAATACCCTGTATAAAAAAAAAATGTTTTGTCTCCCTGTTATTAAACCACAACCTGCTTAAAAAAAACAGCAAATAACTTAAAAGTCTGGATTGGATTATCCGAGGTGTCTCACTATTGGAATTACATGTACATTTCTTAGCGGTCGTGGCAGTCATTGGCAGGCTTATGGCAGTCGCCTATGATAATTACATGGCAGTCATCAAACAGTCTTCTTCATAGTCATTGGTAGTCGCTTAGCAGTGGAAGGATATTTTGGCAGTACGTGCATTTTTTACACAGGTGAGACACCCCTCGGATTATCTCAAAACATATCTTCGAATTTTGGGGTATACATTTTTGGATTGAAATCATACGGTGTCTCCGTTATTCGTGAAGATAGAAGGGTGCGGTTTGCAAAAACCTGTGTCACTTTTTTGTCAAGCGGAAGATGCCGTAAACAAAATTTTCATAGTCCTCTACGTTTCTGAGCTACAGGGTATTTTTGAAAATTTTGGAATTTGGGACAATCCCTGTATCTCTGTTATTATTAAAGGTATCGAGACGGGGAAAACTGTTTATCGTAGAACTTTTTACGTAGAATACAGTGACGTAGTCTGTTATTCTAAGAAAATAACATTTTTAAAGATATGAACTAAAGTTATGTTTTCTTAAAAGGAACACCCTGTATATTTATAAATTATATGATTTGGCCAGTCATAAGCTTCTCAAAAATATATATCAGTCTATATTTATTTTCACTATTTAGTGCAATATTTAAAAAAATATATTAAAATATCGTATTTATCATTAGGCCATGATTGATAATAAAAGAAACTAAAGAATTATTAAAAAAGTATACTGCTATCTGTCTCTTGTTTTATTTTGACAGCCATTAATAAATTCTTTATACAGGGTGTCCCAGAAATAAGTGCAAATATTTTAAGTGGTAGTATAGTTCAATCCCTGAAACACGCCTATGAGGTTTTTTTCCCGAATTTTTTTTTTGAAAATTCGAAATTTTTTGGATTTTTTTTTAGTTTTTAGTTAAAAACAATAATTTCTTGATAATTTGGCTACATAGGTATTAGATAAAATTTACAAGAAAGAAAATCCAGAAAAGATCCATTGGTTTTCAAAATTTTAGCAAAAAATCATTTTTTTCGGAAACTTTCAAAGTAAAATAACTCCGTTATTTTGGACTTATTTGAAAAACGATAAAGAGAAAATATGTTTCTTTTATCGAGATCTACCACCCCTTAAATATTTGCACTTATTTCTGGGACACCCTCTATATTAGGGAAACTTAATTCTCTATCGCTATTTGTAAATCTTGGAAGCTATCGTATCGGATTTTTTAAATATTCCTTTAGCTAATTTACGTGAAATATACTTTCAGCAAGATGTACACCCCCCCTCACAACTCAACTTACGACGAGAATATTAAATTTTGAATCAATGGTGTAACCAATGAGGACCCATATGATGAAAGCCCCTGATTCCCGGATTTCTCCATTCTGGATTTCTGGTTTTGGGGATTTTTGAAATATGAGATATATCCTGGCAACTAATACAATGTCGAACACCTGGAAAATGCTTTAATAATGCAAGCTTTTTCGATATTTGCAAACCCATCCCGTTATAAAAAAAGAAAAATCTATTCAGAGATTCAGTAGTAACAGTTCAAAAGTAAAATATATCAAACTCAAATAAAATTTTAATGTGTATGACTATTTTAGTAAACCGTTTTGATTTTTTGTTATTTATCACGGCCTACTAATAAGAAAATGATCTATTTTAAATATTTCAGTAAATAGTGAAAATAAATATAGAGCAATATATATTTTTGAGAAGCTCATAGCAAGGCGGATCATATGATGTATAATTATACAGGTGTTCCATTTGAAAAAACCTAAATTTAGTTCTTATTTTCAAAAATATTTTTTTCGTTGAAAAACTGACTACGCCACTGTATTCTACGTAAAAAGTTCTACAAGAATCGGTGTTCACCTTCTTGATATCATTCATAATAATGGAAATACGGGGGCTGTCCCAAATTGCAAAATTTTCGAAAAGAACCTGTAGCTCAGAAACGAAGAGGGCTATGAAAATTTTGTTGACAGTATCTTCCGTTTGACAAAAAAGTGGCACAGTTTTGTGCAAACCGCACCCTTCTATCTTCACGATTAACGGAGATACCGTATGATTTCAACCAAAATGGGACAACCTGTACTTATATTGTGTTTTTGTGAATAACTATTAATGTGATTTTTAGCGACAATAATATAATTCAATAAAACTCAATTACTACCTTTTTGTGCTAAATATTTACAACTTTTTGTATAAATTTTTTCTAAAATTCAATATAGGCGACTTCACCTTTATCCGACGTATATGAAGTAAAATAAAGAAGAGACGCCTATGTATATCAAAAAGGGGAGATGGGCTTAGATTGGCACATTTTTATAAAACGAATTTAAACAAACGCGAATTTCGAGTTCAAATATCTTGAAATTAATTTGACAGAATAATTGACAGCCCCCGCCGTAGAAAAATACATTTATTGTGATTCATGTATACAGTATGTATAATATATTTTAAAAAATAAATTAATTATTGTTAAGTTTAGTTTGGTTTGGTTTGTTTTTTTGCTTCCTATATCAAATTAATCAGAGACTTGTTTTTATCTGTACAGAACTTTATTTTTTACATTTTTTTAAAATAATTTTATGAAACTCACAGAATAAATAAAACACTGACTAGGATACATTCCGTCTAATCTCCCCGATAAGATAAGAACGTCGACTTAAAAACACTACTACATGTAAAACTGTCTTTTTGAAGTGTGAAGCGGACCTGTCGGTGGAATTTCGGTCGTACCGTACGTGCCTACGTCGACAGTGTGTGTTTGTGTTCGTGTTTGGTCAGTACCGTCCGTCTTTCTGCTGCACGACATCCCGCCAAAGCTTTTCGGATTATGCTCGTAATCCGTCATCGTCATGGAAACGAAGAATTTCGGGTTGCGCGCCACCAATCAGAACGCAGAACCGTCGGCCTAGTGAGGTGTCCGAGCGCGGCGATTGGCCGAATCCGGAGGGCACACCGAGCCTCTTACTACGAGAGAATCCTTTAGTCCTTCCAGCAGGATCAAATGAGCATCGGCCCGACTCAGTCAAGCCACACGCGGCTCAGAGTAGGGGAACACTACATAGCACCACGCTTAACTTTCTTCTCGGCCAGTATAGTCAGCGCTTGCAAAGCGTTTCAAACGTCACAATTTTTGTCATTGTGTGTATTACATAAATAGATTCGCCCGGCGTGGAAAATATGTTTCACGTATAAATTTTTCTCTAGCTCATTTTCGTTTGCTCTCGGAAAAGGAGTTTTAATAGAGGACGATTTTTTTTGTGATCTGTGTGTCAGTGCGGCCGTTCTTCTTAGTGCTAAACATTTTTCTATACTAAAAAGAAAAAAAAATGGATATGTTACGGTACTTTGTTTGGTTCTTTTTATTCGTCTCCCTCGTTGGAGTGGTTAGTGCCAGAACCAAATCACCGCTCAAGGACGACGATCTCACTCCAAAAAATAAAGCTGCTGGTAAGTGTAATATTTATTAACGATAAAAAAATAACAACAAAACAAACACCGTCTGCGATATTACTTATATTCAGATATCGACATTTTCAACATAATATATCTTATTGCAAATATGTGTGCAATTTAATAGAGCGTTATTTTTTTAACCGGTAAACTTGACGTAAGTCGATACATCGATTAAAGGTCGAATATTTACCTTTAAACGCCTTTTTATTGTGTTGACTAACACCATACGTTAGGTGCAAATATTTTCAAAGAAAACTTTTTTATTTATATTTTCTCTTAGCGGTCTTTTATAACTCCATAGTAACATTTAAAAATTTCATTTAACAATAATATATTTAAATATAACTTCAAATGTTTTGCATATACATTTCGTTCGTGAAAATATAAATATAATAATTAAATGCGTTTTATAATAATCTTCAGGCTAGTTTTAGCTAAACACACATTTATTGAATAACTAAAATATGCGTGGGAAAATGTTCAAGCTATAATATGCAACTGTTTAAGTTGTTAAACATATTTGACTGACTGGCACATTTTTACTTATCAATTTATTCATTATTTTATCGGTTTATTTGTACTATTAACTTTTTTAAGTTATTTATTTTTTTTGAAAATGTTATAACCAAAATACGAAATGGAATATAATTAATGATTATTACTAGTAATTAAAGATCCTTGTAATTTATGTTCCAATAATTTTCGTTACCTTTAACCTCTAGTGAAAAAATCGTACGTTATCGCCAAAAAGCAGTTTTAACCTTCACCAAAATATCGAATGCAACTCAATATAGAATTTATTACTCTAGCGCCACGCCAATCTGAATGCAGAGAACATAAATTTTATCGGCTTCCTAGAAAAATTATCGTATTCCTGCATATTCCTTAGGCGCTAACCTTTGACACCGACTGCCAATTTCAACATAAATTATATTAAACGTTATTTATTATCGGCTTTCTGCAAGTATCCGTTGGGCCACACAAGGCTAATCCATTCATGTACATAACTATCAATTTACGCCTCTTGAAGTTCTTGATTACAATAAAAAGCGTAGTTGATACAGTTATTTATTTAATACCTCCTGTTGATAGAGTATTCTAAATGAAATAAAATAGGAGGTATGTCCAGTTTTAATTTTAAACTTCATTTTAAACTTAAATTTACCACATAGTTAGTTGTATTACATAGGAGGAATAGGAGGAAAATAAGAGTCTTTAAATTTGTATAAATAATTTTTTTCCTATTTATACCTACAGTATTCTTAATAAATAACTATATTAATCAAGTGGGTTTTGGTTTATAAATTATATTAATTTTAAATTTAACAGTCGTCTATTGTTTCATTTAAGTTGTGATTTGGGATGAGAGTGCAACAGTTTGGGCTCAGTTTAAAGGTTAGTTAACATATTCACTTTCATTGCTACAAAAAAGGGAGAAAAAAATAAAACACATAATAAACATTTTATTGCCACTTACTTTTTCCATTAAAAATAGACATGAGCAAATGTGAGACTAAGAGTATCTTGGTCTTGCACATAATAATAAGTGAGTCGTCAAGTTGCAAAACCCGCCTTATCCACTTATTCACTTTAAAAAATGGCCTAATCATATATACCTAATAGTGGACCCTGAAATCAACATAGAAATAGTCCCAAACTGCAGCAAAATCGCATATTCCTATATAAAATTCATTGCAAATTACGTTACTGCAGCAAAATCCATCTTATCCTCTTATATTTGCTTTTTATTGTCATTATTGTTGCAAATCCCGCATTTTTGCATAGTTTTTTTACACAAGTATAATATTACTACTGACGTCTTATCCATTTCAAATGCTTACCTAATTTTAATAAAATAGTATGTCTAAAAAATCAAGTTAGGATGCAAATATTTTGCTGTATCAAAACCCGCAATATGCATCATGCTGCAACAAAACCGAATCCGAAAAAATTATCCGAATTATTTTTGTGTTTTTTCTCTTCAAAAATTAAATATTAATTTTTATTTCAAGAAAAACGAGATAAAAAACAATAATTCCACTTAATGGGCATAGTTTTTTGTAAAAAACGCTTCAAATATTTGCTAATAGCAATGCATATAGCTTTCTCGAAACAACGTTTTTGGGATAAGACCTTGCAGAGGTTTTGCTGCTAGACTCGTGCAAGTATTGCATTTTTAATAGATTTCTAGTCGTTAGCGTAATTAGCAATTTATCCTGGAGTGGGCCTGGGGGGGGGAGCTGAAGTTGAGCCCGCCCCTCCTGGGCTCAATCCCAGGCCAACCTAGGGCTTTTTTTTAATGAAAAATAATTTTAAAAAACTCATTTTTTAATAAAACGTTTACATGAATTTCTCTATCAATAAATTTCATAGACTTGGTTATCAAACCGTGTTCAAAAAAATAAAAATTAACACATTTTTTGAACACAACAAAATAATATTAACTAAACAAAACTAGAAAACGTCATTTTTATTGCATCACAAGCAAATAAAAATTAATACGTAGCCAAGAGTCATAATTCAGGATTTCTCTGGGGGGTGCCCAGCTGTACCTGAGGGGGGCCCGGCACCTCCGGGCACCCCTGTAGTTACGCCAATGTTTCTAGTAGAGGCAATTCAAAAATATTCTTTTACACCTGACCTCGATGAAATATGATTTTTAGCTAAGGTTTGGAAAAATTAATTACAATTGGGTTTGGAAACTTTGATGTTACCCAACAAAATAAAACACTAAATCACCACAATACACCAAAACACTTTTACTTTTACACTGGACGCGCGTTTCGCTACCTATGTTAGCATCATCAGCAGATGATTAAAACTGAGAGTGTTTTATTTTGTTTTATTTGGTAGAATGAAGCATTACTCTAGCTTTGCCAATACCAAATTTAAATTCATCAGAAGATAAAAATGGTTTGGGTTGTTGGTTAGGTTATAGAAGCGCTTTTATTTTATTGGGGCACCGACTATTAACTGATGGGGTCTATATTCTAATAAATTTACCTAACCGAACAAATACAACACTAAGTGTGAATAATTGTATAATAAAAGTATCGGGTTGCGCAGGGTTTTCCCTACAATTAGGATACTGTAGTATAGCAGCAGGTGGTAAATGTATTTTTGAATTTAAAATAGTTAGCTTTATTACTCTATGTGACTTTTGTATAATATCTGAGAAATTATTGATACAAAAATAAATAATTATTCATTGTAAAATTTTATATTATATTCTTTGATCTTCTAAGAATGTATTGTTATATTATTCCAAGATCATATAAGTCTACATGCTAAGCATCACGTAAAACTTATTGTTTTTAAATCTAAATGAACACAATTATGTGATAAAATATTGGAGTGCGTTCACAGATATATTTTTGCGTCAAAATTATTTGATTTATTGTTGGCGCGACTATCAGATACCAATATATGCTGGGATATATGGTTTAATGCTTGCAGAAGCTTCCTTTCACATCAATATGCTGTAATATCTTTAGGGGATAGGGGTCCTGAACTGGGATTTCGGGATCCCGGTTTATGTTTATCTTCGAAATCCCGATTTAGATTTTTTTTTGGTATAGTCACAGACTAACCTAAATCTAATTTAGTTTGTGTGTGTGTGGTATAGTGTAGTAAGAAGCAGGTTGCTAAGAAATACTCATAGAAGTGTGCCTGTGGTGGAAGTATAATACCCCTAAATATATTTGCACTTATTTACATACATACATTCATTCATACATACAACATACATACATACTGCCATTACTCGCTGATGAGTATTCGACACGCATCAAAAGATGATCACGCAAGGCGTTTTCTTTCATGAGCTTTTCTGTGACTGAAAAGCCCGATACGTGATGTTGTTTGCCTACCGCACTCCGGAAATTCAAAAATCTCATTGCTTTGTTGCCTCTTTACTTTTTGGTTGTCGCTGTTAACTGAGTTTACAATTCTTCTCCATTGAGTTCTATTATGAACTGCTTCTTCCCAATGATTCTGAATGTTAATCCCCTTTAAGTTTTCGTGGAAAATGTCCTTGTACCTTTTGAGTTGTCCACCCGGCCTCCTCTTACCGTCTACAAGCTCACCGTAAAGCAGAGATTTTGGTATTTCTTGCATTCTGCATACATGACCAGCCCATCTTAAGCGGGATTTTGTAACCATGACTTCAATACTCTCGCAGTTAGCTTTTTCAAGGACCGATACGTTTGAGATATGACGGAACCACCGGATTCTTAAGAGTTGTCAAGATGTCTCTGTTGCAACTTGTTTAATGCGTTCATGTGTCGGCGGTACGGCACCCAGGTTTCGCTCCCATATAACATGGTGGGGATTATAATTGTTCGATACACTGCAAGTTTCGTTTTTGTACTCAGGTCATGATTGTAGAAAACCCTGTCTTTTAATTTCCAGAATGCTCTTGAGGCGCTGCTAATCCTGTGCTGAATTCTTAAGGCGCTCCTAATCCTGTGCAAATATATTTGCAGTTTCTTAAGACTGACCTAGCCTATAAATATATTTTTTTAAAACATTGTTATTATTGTTAATTGGTTTTTATTAAAATTCAAACGTTCCTTACTCCACTATTGTACTTATTGCTCTAGATTACTTAACTGAAGTTATCATATACATCATCGGGATATTTATAAGATATATACTTGGAGATGTATCTAACTTAATATTCATATCGTTGGATATTAATATCTTTTCAATCGCAGTTATTATTTATAAAACTGATACAAACATTATGAGCTCAGAAATATATTCGGAGTTGTTTATCACATCACTTAAATTCGTAAATATATAAAGTTTAAAAATTTATTTAGTCCTTATAGGCACAAAGTTCGAAAGATTTATGACTTTGTCACAGGAGGAATTGTGGTCATACGGTTTATACCAAACATATTATACCAGGGATCGCGGTTCTTCCAACTATTGATAGACCAACGGACTGAAACAAATATGGAACGATTATGGTTTCCAAACTTTCGGGATTTGAGGATCCCGGCATCCCGATGTATGTTTATCGTCGAAATCCAGATATTAAATCCCGGGATCCCAACAACTGGAAAAAATTAAAATGCTCAATCTAAAATGATTACACTTCAGTTTTACTAAGATGATATTTTTTATTTTTTGCAAATTTTTGTTTTTTTGCGTTTTTGAAATTTGTAAATATGTAAAATAATTTTCCGCGACAGGAAGGATATTAATTTTCAACAAAATTTTGATTCCGCATCTTTTGAGAACGCGGGGTTGATATATCGCTTCCATTTTGAAGCCATAAATCGTACACCTGTTATTTTTTTGAAGTCCACTATTTTCGAAAAGGCTTACAGAAAGAAAAAAGTGCACGTGATTCATGTAAATAATAGTAATCCGAATATTACAAATCGAGGTCGACGCGACCGTCGCATCGGTCGAAAATAAATTAAATCGGTTTTCTAGGGATGTCTAAAAACATCGATTCATCAAAATATCGATACTATTAAAAATATTGATATATAACCATTCTTGTCCTAGTGTTTTAAAGGTTACAGTAATTTTATTTAAATATAAAAACTTGGATATCTATACGGGATCATGTGCCATGGTAAGATATTTGTGTACAGATTTCATTTCAGCTTGATCATTTTCAGAGTTGTTGTTCTTCTTTCTAAGGGCTTCATCTTTATTTTTTTAATCTGCTTCTTTTTTTTTGAGTTCTTCAATGAATTCGTTAATATTTGATACTACTAGGTCATTTACATCTACCTGATCAAAATTGTTGTTTCTCTCCAGGCAACAACTTTCCTACATAGGCAATTTGCTCAGCAATTTGTTTAATTTGATACCAAGTCTCTGATACCAAGCACTTATCTATATTGCCGTTTCTCATCGAATGTTACAACTCGTTGATTTGTTCTCGTATTAAGTTACATATACATATAAACTTCTAATTTAATATGAAAAAAAAAAATGAATGTAAATGAACCGTGTACATCAAGAGGAAGCCACTGGGTCAAAAATGCAGTGCTGTACGAGACTGGTCTAAGTCTTAATATTGCACAAAAAGCAGAACCAAGACCAAACCCGACCAGTGCGAGACTTCCGCTGGACCAAGACCAAGTTTGTAAGAGACTTGTATTTTTTTCTACGTTTATATGATAAAAGAAATTATGTACATTATGTACAGGGACATCATTTTAAGTGTCTCACTGGATTTATAATTTTCCTGTTTGGTATTTAAAGATAGTAGAAAAATTTTCTAATGTAATTTTTCGCGAAGATGCCGATTCTCTACACCAAATTTTTTTAAAACGTCAGTGTTGACAGATACGACGCCATCTTTATATTTTTTAAATGGAAACCCCATCAAATTTTAACACTGCCCGGTAGACAAATTTTGGCTAATTTCAAAAATATATAGTTTAGTACACTTTGCACTTACTGTTTTCGATATACAGTGGATTTAAAAATGAATTGTTCCAGAATCATTTTAAGTGTCTCACCCAATTTAAAATTTTCCTCTTTTCTATTTTAAGATAGTAAAAAGATATTTTAATGTAATTTTTCGCGAGGATGCCGATTTTCTACATTAAAATTTTTTAAAACGTCAGTTTTGACAGATACGACGCCATCTTGATTTTTTTTAAATGGAAACCCCATCAAATTTTAACACAGCCCGGTACGCAAATTTTAGCTAATTTCAAAAATATATAGTTTAGTATACATTCCATTTACCATTTTCTATGTACAGGGGGTTGAAATCAAGAATTTCTCTAATTTTGATGTATTTGAATATGAATGCCATTCACTTACAACTGAGTGGCATTTGTATCCAAATACATGAAATTTACATAAATTGACCTATCTTATGATAAATGACTAGCATTTTAAAACTAAATTTTCAAAAAAGTTTTTATATACAGGGTGGTCCGAACTGTATTCCGGAAACTTCGGCAGCATATTCTGCAGATAAAAATAAGTAAAAAAGCTCGTATAAATATATGTCCTACAATGCTTAGTTTCGGAGATACACGGTGTGGAAGTTTCATTTTTATTTCGATTTTTTCCAATTAAATTTTAATGTAGAAAATCGGCATCCTCGCGAAAAATTACATTAAATAATCTTTTTACTATCTTAAAATAGAAAAGAGGAAAATTTTAAATTGGGTGAGACACTTAAAATGATTCTTGAACAATTCATTTTTAAATCCACTGTATATCGAAAACGGTAAGTGCGAAGTATACTAAACTATATATTTTTGAAATTAGCTGTCAATTTCAGCTAAAATTTATCATCAATTAGCTAAAATTTGTCTACCAGGCAATGTTAAAATTTGATGGGGTTTCCATTTAAAAAAAATCAAGATGGCGTCGTATCTGTCAAAATTGACGTTTTAAAAAATTTAATGTAGAAAATCGGCATCCTCGCAAAAAATTACATTAGAAAATCTTTCTATTATCTTTAAATACCAAACAGGAAAATTATAAATCGAGTGAGACACTTAAAATGATGTCCCTGTACTTACCTACTTATTCAAAATTATTGTTTAGATTTAATATCATATATTGTTTTCCCGATTACTGCATAACATTTTTAAGAAAGAAATACTCATTCAATATAATATATTGAAAAATAAAAATTTTCGTGTGATATACCGGGTGCGGCTCAAAAGTGGCTTATCCCTATAACTTTGTCTTTTCAATTAAAACAACGAGATTTGGTATGTTAGTATATGACATAAATTAGATCTCGGTATTTTTTTACTTTATTCGATAGAAAATGACACTCTGAATAGAATGACATATCATATGTCAACTTTTGACATTTTCGCATATGGTTTTTTGTTTAAAAAGTGTCCTTGATTAAAAAAGGCTCCTTGATTAAAAAAGGCTTCTTGATTAAAAATTAGTGCTTTGAACACAGCCATGGCACTCTATCTATCTCTCTGTTTTTGAGTGAATATGTCAAAAGTTGACATATGATATGTCATTCTATTCCGAGTGTCATTTTTTATCGAATAAAGTGAAAAATACCGAGGATGCCATTTAAAAATCAAAAGTTGTAGTCATTTCTGGTGAAACAGGAAGTGACCGAAAACAATTGCATAGGTCAATCAATCCTAATTTATATTAATTTATATCATATACTAACATACTAAATCTTGTTTTTTTTATCTGAAAAAATAAAAAAGTTATATGGGTGAGCCACTTTTGAGATGCACCCGGTATATTCTAATAATTTCTTCCTATTTGGATTAAATTACTATAAATAGTACTTATTTAAAGACTTTCTATACAGGGTTAGTCTTAAATAAGTGCAAATATTTTTAGGACTGGTAGATTTCATTCTGGGGAAGAATCCAAAAAAAATAAATTTGCTAAATTTTAGCAAATTTTAGGAAAACATTTTGAGAACCACTGGATCTTTTCTGAATTGTCTTTCTTGTATAATATAATCTACTACCTACGTTGCCATATTATCAAGAATTTTTGTTTTTTTTAACTAAAAACTAAAAAAAATTTCAATTTTTTTTTAAATTCCAAATTTTCAAAAAAAAATTCGCGAAAAAAAACTCATAATAGTGTTTCTGGGGTCGAAATATACTACCCCTAACATATTTCCACTTATTTAAGACTCACCCCTCTAGTGAAAATCTATTCAAAAGATGCAAGATTTGCAAGAGTCTTGCGGAAAGATTACCAAGACTAGGCTCTGTCCTAAATTCGGATGCATGAAAGTTAGGCTTTAAATTAAAATTTTAGTAAACTGTCAAATTGATAAATCTAAGAGAAAAATCCGTTATACAGGGTGAGTCTTATATAAGTAATAATATTTCGATCCCAGAAACATGATTATAAGATGTTTTTCGCGAAAAAAGAATTGAAAATTGGGATTTAAAAAAATAGTTTTTAGTTAAAAAATATAATTTCTTAATAATATGGCAACATAGATAGTAGAATAAATTTAAAAGAAAGAAAACCCAGAAAAGATCCAGTGGTTCTCAAAATGTATCCAAAAAACATTTTTTTTTGAAACTTTCAAAGTAAATTAACTCGGTTATTTTGGACTTTTGGACTAATTTGAAAAAAAAATGGTAAAGAGAAAATATGTTCCTTTTATCGAGATCTAACCAGCCCTGAAAATATTTGCACTTATTTAAAACTCACCCTCTATATTATACAATAAATACATCGAAATTTGATATTATGAAATATTCAAAAAATATCGTTTTGTAGACAAAATTGAAAACGATTTTATATCGATATTTTTATTCTACGAAATGTACATCCCTAATGTTTTCCTCCGATTGAGGACCGTCCTCTAGACGACGGCCGTCTGGGATTAAAAATGAGGAAAAATGTGAGCAGTCAACCAAAATAATAAATAAATTTGGCCAGTCGAAACGGGATATTTTTAAATTAAAAATTTGGACGTGGAAAAGTGCTATTTTATTTGAGGTCCGCCTGAACTCACTTACCAGACCGTGTTAAAAACACTCCAGACAGGCTTTACGCATCGTCTTTTTTTATTCTTCTTACATAGAACGATGGATGTTCATTAATTCATTTTCTGAAGGCTACATAAACATAAAAACAATATCAAAAAGGGAGGTATAGGAATATAAATACAGGGTGCTACAAATTTGAAGTACGAACATTGGTATTTCGTAACCGTAATAGTTCACCAAGATGTCATCAAAAAAGTTTTAAAATTTTCAAGGATTGCTGAGTTTTTTGGAAAGAAATATTTTTTTTTTTGAAAATGAATTTTATTTTTTTTTGTCGTTACTTTTAAGAAAATCAAAAAACTAATTGCACATTCTCATAGCCACTTTATAAGGGCTGTCTGATAGTATTTTTAGATTTTCAAATTAGCTGATTGATAATTTGGGAGATACAGAGGCCAACTTAATTTTTTTAAATATGGACCTATAAAGTGTGGCATATCGTTATACTCAGGAGGCCGAGTTCTTTCAAAATCTGAAATAAAATATGCAGGTCCGTATTTAAAAAAATTAATTTGGCCTCTGTATCTTACAAATTATCAGCTAATTTGAAAATTTAAAAATACCATCAGATAACCCTAATAAAGTGGCTATGAGAATCTGCAATTAGTTTTTTGATTTTCTTAAAAGAAACGACAGAAAAAAAAATTCATTTTCAAAAAAATCCGTTTTTTCAAAAAAACTCGGCAATCCGTGAAATTTTTAAAACCTTTTTGATGGCATCTTGGTGAGCATCCCAAAACTCAACTTTGCCCCAATTTAACCATGTTCGTATCTATTACGGTTACCGAGATACCAATGTTCGTACCTCAAATTTGTATCACCCTGTATATGTACTAATTAATAAAAAAAATATTTACAATTATTTTAAACTCTAATAGAAATCGGGATGTTGTAGAATTTTTATACATAAATATGTAAATGCCATGAGAAGAAGATTTATATTGATAACATATCTAGATATCTACAGCTCTAAAATGTATCGGTAACTAAGTAGGTCCTGTCTATAGGCTTGGTGCATTCTCCGCCGGTGCTGCCACCATCGGACAATATCGTAAACAACTAATATATACAAATACAAGAGTTTAAATAGCGAGTATACGAAAAGTTTACTATAGGTGTCACTATTCTAAAAGTGTTAGAAGTAAAATTTGTGAAAATTCAAAAATAAAAATAAAGAAGTAAATATTTTGATAACTTCATAAAGTCTAACTTGTATTATAATTTATTATTATTCCAGCTAAAAAAAATAGATGAATTCAACTACGGTAGCGGGCATACAGTTTTAATTGCCGGTTTTGCTAGTGTTGTCATAATTGGGGCTATTTCGGCTGTAATGGATTTTTTTTAAATGTAATAATTATTTTAGAAGATGTCCATAAAACATTTACAGCGTTTTCAGATGGAGCGGACCGTCCGCGCCGATGTTTTTTCAAGATAGCTCATCCGGACGGAGCATACGCGACCACTTGTGTCTAGCCCTAGCAGGCAACTATTAAGCCCGGCCCGAGGGGTGTCTCACTATTGGAATTACCTGTACATTTTCTTGGCAGTCGCTGGCAGTCATTGGCAGTAATTACATGGCAGTCATAGGCAGTCTTCTTCATAGTCATTGGCAGTCGCTTAGCAGTGGAAGGATATTTTGGCAGTACGTGTACATTTTTTACCCGAGTGAGACACCCCTCGGCCCGGCCAATCACCTTAGAGTTTTTGACAAACACAAATGAATTTATTTATTTATTTACTCACTTGTTTTGTCGGACTGCTTGAATCCATTTTTGCTTTTGATCAAATAGGTGTAAGAAACTATGAAACTACAAATAATGTTGTTACGGGTGACTTGAATATCTGGGAAAGTTGAGTTATTGAATGGTATTGCACCCAATAACGCTACAATAGCCTAACATTTTTCTGTAATTTTATTTTTATTTTTTATTACTCGAAACAGCGTCACATCACACAAACCTCGTATCTAAGTGTTTTATAGTCTGAACTACTACATAGCAAAAAACTAAAATACTTAAATATTATGGACAAACCACAATTTTAATATTATTTTAATGCGATCAACATGAACTGTAACCGAGAGGGTGTGAAATACATACCGAGAATTTGTGATTTCTGCCGTATACAGCGCCGCGGTCGGAATTTTTTGAATCAACTGAAAACTGAAATGCGCTAAGACCAAGCCTATGCAATACTAGTTCTGGCAGTAAAAGGGAGACACTTTGACTTAAATTTCTTTACCATTTATTGAAAAAAATATATAATAAGATTAATTATTTGGTAATATCTTTATCAAATAGTTTTTTTTTATGTAATTCTTCCATTAGTTCTACTTGAGAACGTGTACTTATGATCTATAAACATGTAGATTACGAAAAGATTTTAAAATATTTTCATTAAACAATGTCATATTAATACATATATTTAAACATCATAATATCAGATAAGATAAAATGTCTGCTTTAATAGACGAATATAAAAATATTCTACGCCTAAGGTTAATTCATTCACCAACTTACTTAATAAACATTTTATATTAATTTTTATAATCGTACATTACTGAAATCATTAATTTGACATTTTAGTTCTCATTTTTTTAAACTGCTTTTGTCACGTGTAGCGAAATTATATTAAAAAATGACGTAATGAGCGCTACAATTAAAAAATATCTATATGTTTACCAAGTTTAGAATGTAGATTTCGTGATGTCAGATATTTGTTCGAATATGAATTGAGGTTATATTTAATTTATCTGTGAGTTTTACAAAAAAAATGGATTGTATGACGTAATGCTTCAGATAAAAACCCTTTACCGTTTTATTTTTCCCAGGTTGCCCTTACAAATCTATAACTGGATTAACATTTTTTTGGATTCTTAATAAACGAAAAAAAAGACAATTTCGTCATCTGCGTTATGTAGTCGCCACTCATTGCCAAAATGAACGTTTGCTTACTACAATTGATGATAGTACACTAATACAAGGCCACGGCGAGTTTTGTCGAAAAATTCGTAAAAATAGCACTTAATGAAAGGTGTTTCCTAGCGGACAATTTTAAACATATGCGAATGGTTTCCAAAATTAGATTCATTTAATTCATAAGTCTGCTCCATTCCAGGAATCTTTCAACTTGTGTAATATCTCCAACTTTCATAATACCATTCGGTTTTGTTAATTTTTATTATCTTTTACTTTTTATTCATTTATAATAAATCTTTGAATAACGTTTAAGTTTAGAAGTAAAAATATAATTAAGAGAGAGACTACTTAATTAAAAATGTGTAAATTTTCCAGTTATTATCTGAAACTATTCATCATCATCATCATTCTCAGCTTATCCAACCATTTCCAATTATGGTTGTGGCCTCCATCACATATTTATATAATCTCTTTGTAGTTGGGCTCATTGTTGTCTATTGTTGGTTATGCGGACCCAAGTTATCCCTGCTAATTTCCTAATATCACGGTCCGATCTCAGGTTCGTTCTTCTTCTAGATCTTTTAATTCCTCGTGAGTACCATTCTGTAATTTTTGTAGTCCATCTGTGTGTCCGTTTTTCTTACCAGGTGTCCTGCCCATTGCCATTTGAGGAATTTGACTCTGTAGATGACATCACTTGGGTCTTTTGTCTTATCCACCCTATTCTTTTACGGTCTGTCTTGGTTATTCCCAGCAAAATTCGTTCCACTGAGCGTCGTGCGACGTGCAGTTTTCTTATGATGTTCGTTTTAAGTGTCCAGGTTTCGCATGTGGGTCATGACTGGTAGTACACATTGGTCGAATGTTTTTCTTTAGATATAGTGGCATTCTAAATTTGAATATGATTGAATTTCTTCCATAGGTACTCCATGCTACCTTAATTATTCTGTTGATTTCTGGTAGTAGAGATCCCGAGCTGTCTATTAGTTATCCCAAATATATATATTCTTCTACTATTTCCAGTGTTGTGTTATTTATTAGAATGTCTTTTCTTTTCACTAGTTCGTTGTACATACGGTGAGTGGAGGCCGGGTGGACAACTGAAAAGGTACAAGGACATTTTCCACGAAAACTTAAAGGGGATTAACATGCAGAATGAGTGGGAAGAAGCAGCTCACAATAGAACTCAATGGAGAAAAATTGTAAACTCAGTTATAACAGCGACAACCAAAAAGTAAAGAGGCAACAAAGCAATGAGATTTTTGAATGTCCGGAGTGCGGTAGGCAGATAACATCACGTATCGGGCTTTTCAGTCACAGAAAAGCTCATGAAAGAAAATGCCTTGCGTGACCATCTTCTGATGCGTCTCGAATACTCGTCAGCTAGTAATGGCAGTTTAGATGCAGGGCCGTTCCGGGCGAGCGTACATTTTGGGGGCGCAAAAAAGTGTCAATCAGTACTTTGTCACAAAAAACCGATGCGCTTTCTTGTTAATAAACAAATACTTAAACATACATCATAGGATAAAGTTTGCTTAGCGTCTTTTTTGCGTTGGCCGCACCGAATAAACAAGTCTAGGGCAATCTGCCGGCAACACATTGAACTCATCTATTTATTTTATTTATTTTATGGAAAGCACTGTTCATTAAAATGTTGTATCCTATGTTATAGGGCTTGTTTCTCTCTACATTTCCTGTCTCACAATATATCGTTTGTGTCGGGGAAGGGATCACAGTTTCATAGTTGTCGATTTTACAGAAATCAGTGCATGTATATTATTTCGTATATTTTTCATTTTATTGATTTTTTGGAAAGCACTGTTCATTAAAATGTTCTATCCTATGTTATAGGGCTTGTTTCGCTCTACAATTTCCTGTCTCACAATATACCGTTTGTGTCGGGGAAGGGATCATAGTTTCATAGTTGTCGATTTTCGAAAGAAATCAGTACATGTATATTATTTCGTATTTTTTTTCATTTTATTGATTTTATGGAAAGCACTGTTCATTAAAATGTTCTATCCTATGTTATAGGGCTTGTTTCGCTCTACAATTTCCTGTTTCACAATTTACCGTTTGTGTCGAGAACGGGATCATGTTTCATAGTTGTCGATTTTCGAAATAAATCAGTACATGTATATTATTTCGTATATTTTTTCATTTTACTGATTTTATGGAAAGGTTTCATTAAAATGTTGTATCCTATGTTATAAGGCTTGTTTCTCTCTATAATTTCCTGTCTCACAATGTACCGTTTGTGTCCTGGAAGGGTTCATAGTTTCATAGTTGTCGATTTTCGAAAGAAATCAGTACATGTATATTATTTCGTATATTTTTCATTTTACTGATTTTATGGAAAGGTTTCATTAAAATGTTGTATCCTATGTTATAAGGCTTGTTTCTCTCTATAATTTCCTGTCTCACAATGTACCGTTTGTGTCCTGGAAGGGTTCATAGTTTCATAGTTGTCGATTTTCGAAATAAATCAGTACATGTATATTATTTCGTATATTTTTCATTTTACTGATTTTATGGAAAGGTTTCATTAAAATGTTGTATCCTATGTTATAAGGCTTGTTTTCTCTCTATAATTTCCTGTCTCACAATGTACCGTTTGTGTCCTGGAAGGGTTCATAGTTTCATAGTTGTCGATTTTTCGAAAGAAATCAGTACATGTATATTATTTCCGATTTTTAGTTTATTGTTTTTATGTATTTGATATAAAATGGGTCAGTTTTTTTTAGGGTACTATTTTTGTTACTAAATATGTTTGTGGTTTTGTTTGTTTTCTTTATTTAATAAATGTTTTTATACTTTAATTAGAATAGTTTTTTTACATTTCCAATTACAAATTGCTCGTTTGTCGCAGAATATAAATTCTTTAAATTTTTGAGATTAAGATTAAAATATATAATTGATTTAAATATAAAAAGGGCGCACCAAAGAATGCTGCACGTAGGCGCCAGATACTCCAGGAACGGGCCTGTATATATGTATGTATGTACATACATTACTTTAGTTTCTGCTAAATTTATTTTGAGACCCACTTTATTGCTGGCTGTATTTAATTCATTAATTTGTGCTTGTAATTCTTCAGAACTATTGGCAATCAAAACTGTGCCATCAACAAATCTTAGATGGTTACAATACCATACGCAGCATATAAGAGAGATGCGCGTAGCACAGGTACAGTTATATGGCAGCATCCAAGGTGCACTTTGTCCAAGTACACTTGTTTCTGTACCTGGGATATTTAATCTCTTTATTTCTATTTCGCTTATTGGAAGATCCTTTATACCACAGGTAACATGTACTATATTACCTGTAATTATACCTTAAATTATCTCTTTTATATTCAGGTCATAAGGCTATATTAATAAGATTGGCGGAAAAATAGCCTGGTTCTAACGGAAGTACAAGGTATTTGTCACGTGTATAGTAATTAATTTAGTACTGCTCATTACAGGAGATTATTCAAGAAGATTGAGTGTTATATTTTCGGGAAAACAAAATCCGTGTTTATTTGGATCATCAGCTGAGGTCGTGAAACCTCGTAAAAGTTTTAATTTATTAAAAAAATTGCACATTCTAACGAGACGTCCAATATGTTTCTGAATTATGGGATTATAATTCTATCGAGAAATATACATAATGATATAGTAAATAACTATAAAATATAAAATACGTACGTAAATATAGGTTGCGATATAATATATGGCACCGTGTGATTTTGGCATTCGGAAAACATTGCAAAATAAATCCAGAGCCGCACTTCATATAAAGTTTAATTGAAAAAATCATCTTAAAAATTATACTATTTAATTATTTTTATGGAATTAAATACTAATTTAGATTTTTCTGTGTGTAGCACCAAAAAAATATGTTTAGGTTAGATAAGTCAAAAATTAACATATGTATAATGGCCAAAATTTTCTGTGATGAATATAATAAAACAGATTTGTTGAACTAATACTTTCTTTATGATAAAAAAATGATAAATGAATACTTATTTTAATGTTAAGCATTTTTTCATGGGTATATTTCCTTCCAGTAATGTATCTTCTTAATGTATCTCAGCCAGGAAAAAAGTAGGTCTCAAAATGAATTTACCAAAAACTAAAGTAATGTACAACTAACTAGTAGACACAATATACAGGGTGTCTTAGAAATAAGTGCAAGTATTTTATGGGGTAGTAGATCTGGTCAAAAGAAACATTGTTTCTCTTTACCATTTTACAAATAAGTTTAAAATAACCGAGTTATTTTACTTTGAAAATTTAAACAAAAAATGCTTTTTTGTTTTAGTTTTGAGAACCACTGGATCTTTTCTGGATTTTCTTTCATGTAAATTTAATTACCTGTGTTGCCATATTATCAAGAAATTATGTTTTTTAAATACTAAAAATATTCCAAAATTTTTTTAAAAAATTCCAAATTTTCAATTTTTTTCGCAAAAAAATCTCATAGGTGTGTTTCTGAGTTTCTTTTATATATTTGGGTCAACTAATATACAGCTCTGGATCTCTACTGCTAGAAATCAACAGAAGAATCTGGAATCTAGAATGCCATTTTATCTAAAGAAGAAAACATTCAAACCTATGACCTAAGACCTATATGCATGTGAAACCTGGACACTTAAAACGGACATTATAAGGAAACTGCAGGTTGTACAATGCTCAATGGAACGAAATGTGCTTGGAGTAACCAAGAAAGACCTAAAAGAAAAGACTGGATACGACAAAAGACTCAGGTAATAGATGTTATCCACAAAATCAAATCCCTCAAGTGGCAATGGGCAGGACACCTAGCAAGAACGACGGACAACAAATGGACCACAGCAATTACAGCATGGTACCCACAAGGAATTAAGAGACCTAGAAGAAGACGAAACTTGAGAGGGGACTATGATATTAGGAAATTAGCGGAGATAACCTGGGCCCGCATAGGCAACAATAGACACCAATGGGCCCAACTAAAAAGAGTGTATCTAAATATGAGAATGACGCTACGTTATAATTGAAAATGGTTGAATAAGCTGAAAATTATGATGATGATGATGATATAATATTATTAAATATAGTACCTAATTAAAAAGCAATAATAGTTTGTTTGACACATTATCTTATACAGTAATATCTTCAAAAGAAAAAAAAATATTAAGAATATATCTACTGATACGGTCCTGAAATAATCATATATAACTTCAAAAAAAATGTGTTTAATTTTACAGGAACAATATTCTCTTGGCATTTCTTCGTATTTGTTACCAAATTACTGAAAAATATTATTTTTGTGGAGTGAATAATGTGTTATGAGTGGTGCTTTACACACAAAATAATGTTTAACACACAAAATATAAGAGACAAATTCCCGATTTTTAACGCGAATCTTTAATCAAAATATATGATTGTGGCAGGTTTGTACTAAATTATTTTTATAAAACATTAATAGTAACTGCGCCGCTTCTTGTTTGATACAGTGGCGCACAAAGGATTATTTTTGGATAGAGGACACAATTACTTTATTATACATACCTATGGTTGTGCTTGGAATGTTAATTTAAACTATTTGAAGGGGGGAATTTATGAAGCTAATTGATTGGTGTTTTTATCGATTGATTGTATTTATGAAACATCTTTCTTAAGATCTACCCATATAAAAAAAGTGTGCACTTTTGTGTGTGCATATTTGAGTCAAAGTGCTCATATTTGAAGTCAAACTTCTTCTTCTTCTTCTTATCACACCCTCTCCTGCCGAAGGTTGGCGATCCAAATGGCAACTGTGGCTCTGTAAACTGCAGCCCGGAAGATTTCCGCAGACGAGCGTTCAAACCATCTCCTCAAATCTTTTAGCCATGAGTTCTGGCGTCTTCCTACTGATCTTTTCCCTTGCACTTTGCCCTCTATTATGAGGCGCAGTATTTCGTATCTACCTATCTCTCATCACATGACCCAGGTATTGCATTTTTCTTTCCTTGATGGTGTTCAGTATCTCTTTTTGTTTCTGCATGCGCTGGAGTACTTCATCGTTGGTGATCCTTTGTACCCATGAGATTCGCAGCATCCGTCTGTATACATACATTTCGAAGGCTTCTGTTCTCTTTTCGGTCTGTGAATCCAGTGTCCAGCTCTCACATCCATAGAGTAACACAGAGAAGACGTAGAATCTGGCCATTCGAGTTCTGAGGTCTCGTCTTGTAAAAAATGATTTAATTGTCACGAAGATTTTTCTCGCTTGCTCAATTCTTGAAAATATTTCTCTTTTCGGGTCGCACTGACTATTGATGTTAGCTCCTAAATACTTTATTGAGGTCACTTGTTCGATTGTTTGTCTCTTGACACGCAGGTGTGCATTTATTGGAGTCTTAGAAAAAAACAATAGTTTGTTCTTGGAGACATTGAGATGCAGTCCAAACATCCCACTATAGTGGACTACGTCAAACTTCTTATTAAGAGCTATTAAATTGTAGGATATGAAGGATATGTTTGAAAAAGTGTAGTTTTTCGTGTTTCGCGGTCTTCAATTTTTACTCCCAGAGCGCGTAAAAATGTTTCACTTCAAAAATATACATACAGATATCTACTTTTATTGACTAGTTCGGTTCTGTTTTTAAAAATTCACTGGCTGAAAACCTGCGCCAAAAAATTATAGTGTCCGATCTCGAGATAAAATAGAAAAAAATACGTATAAAAATATAACTGACGCGTCGCTATTTTCTTTGATAGAATTTTCAAAATGATAAATTTGTTGCCAATAATTCGAATGTTTTCGAAAAACCCAATTTTGCTTCAATGACCTTGTTTATGTTCGTTTAGATAAATATTTTATTGCAAAAATTAATATCTATAACAATAGGCTCTTGAGGATTACGGGTATAAAAATTGAACGCGCGGGCTTATACAAAACGTTTACTGTTGATAAGGAAATTACAAATTGATGCCACTTTATTATATAAACTTAACCATTTTTGACATTTCATGCTAACGAAACAATACCCCATACTTACAGTTCATACCAAATAAACTAATAAAGTTAGAGTTTTTACGGCTATTAAGCTATCTTATACACTTTGCACTAAAAGAGGTTCTAAAAAGAACAATGTTCGAGTGCTAGATCTGCTAGTAAACATTTTTAAGCTTAAAGTATCACAACACTATTTATTTAAACCAAAAACTCAGAAATAAATAAATAAATGCGGCAACTTGACATTTTTTACAGCAGAGCTACCACTTAAAATCCCAGCGCCAAATTTAAGTTCCAGTTAGTTAGCACTGCACCGAATATGTCCATGGTAAGCAACAATGAATTTAAAAATCGCGCCCTCGATTACGTAACTAAAAGTTTAATTGATCAGAAACATATTTATTTTATTCTTAATGCTGCGTACAATAATATTCATTAGTAATTTATGTGTGATGCATTCACTTAGTATCTTTATATTCATTAAATCTTGATATATTTGTATAGTTACATCACATTTGCGTTTACTTTTTTTTGTATTATATTAAGATGTTTTACCATAATGTCATCTTAAGGTACGCGCACACTGACCAGAGCCGCAGGCGCAGTACGCGCCGCATCGACCGAAGAAAAATATTGTTTGTGTTAATTTCAATGAAGGTGCGCACACTAGCCAGAGCCGCACGAATCGCATCGACGAAAATGCGGCCAGCATTGTTGGGCCAGAATGATTTTCGATAAATGCGGCTAGTGCTGCTGACGTCACACGCAATTCCTTCCACTCTACGTAGGTAGGCGAACAGGAGATTAGAAATTCAATATGCTAAGGAAGTTCGCAAATTTTTCATGGCTCATATTGAAAAAAATTTAGTTCATCCTCAATTAAATATGGAAATAATCTGGATTTTTGCAAATATTGCGAACCTATAACTTTCGATTCTTTCTCGTGATTTCTTCTTCTTCTATTAGCAAGGAGCTTATAATTATTTCTTGTCCGTTGTTATTCATTATCGAGAAATATTAAAAAACACGCTTATCACCGCAGGACTCCGAAAGCGACTGATGAGAAATTCAATTGGCAAATACGGGTGTATTAGGGGCAAAAAGAAACAAAATAGCGAATAATGCGGCGCGTGCGGCGTGTGCTGCTCTGGTCAGTGTGCGCGTACCTTTAAAGGCATTTTTGATTGTGTTTTTGTTGTGTTTGTTTGTTTTTTGTTGTTGTGATTGTGTTTGTTGAAGTTTTAGATACCTACAATTTATTTTTTGCAAATGCATTCCCTTCCAAATTAAATTTCTACACCTTGTATCTCCGAAACGAAGCATTTTAGGACATAAATTTAATACAATTCGGACCACTCTGTATATTGGTTTACCCCTTTAAGTTCTCTGTCTAATTAACTAAACTGCAAAAAAATATAAAACGGCAAGTTTATGTGATTTAAAGCGGACTGGGCTGTTATAAAAATTATCAAAATATTTTGAAAGCTTTTGACGGTCTTTATTTTTTTTGATTTATTACCGTTTACACGAGTGAAGAGAACGTAAAAATTATTTAATATTTTTGGCAAGGGAGATGTTCTAAGAATATTTACGGCTTCTAAAAAATCTTTTACATTTTCATTTCGATTGAAAACTTCTGTTTTGGTTGGACAGTAAAGGAAGCAAACAAGGCGAGCAGGTGTCAAAACTTTTTTTTTATTTTCGTCATCGGTTATTGCGTGTCTGGCGGGATTTTCTATCTAATTTTATCGAATTTTATTGGTGATACTCATTATAAATCTACTGTGTGTGTTTTATTGCCCTGGCGAGCTAAAAATACAAAATTGACTTTGTTATGGACTCAAACCAGAGTATACGATTGTCTGGCCTCAGTTACCAAAATCATTGACGTCACATGACTTTAAAATTCGGCTTACGTAGCTGTCACCTCATGGAGAAATGTTTGTTTTTTTGTTACCTTTGTTTATAAATAAAAAAAAAATCAAATATTTTAAAACCGGTGAATATTTTTTATTTATTATTTTTAGAGTCGGAAATTGTTTCTTGTTTTTTTTATGTAATTAGGAAATAATGCAATTTGATTTAATGCATTAATGAGAAGAGACGTCTGATAACTCATAACTACGCATTAGATTGGAAAGTGCCCATAAGGACAATGTGAACACTATTTGGCGCTATTCTTGCAACGGTCGCGACCCAAAGCTTTTGATAATTTTGGATCGGTTCGGCTTTTTCCGGAATTATGTCGCCAAATATTGTTTATTCAAATTTATTATTTTCTTTTAATTTTATAAATAAAATACAGTGTGTTGCATACAAGAAACTTTATTTTATATAAGGACATGTATGTGAAATACCTATGAAACATTGGAAACCGACGTTATGCCACGATCCTCGATGGCTTTTTGCAGTTCACAGTTCACAACACTGTTTTTTAGTTTTTAATGCCACTTTTTCACAATTATCACGGGTTTGAGTAAGTAAAATTTAAATTAAACTCACAAGATGACGCTTTAAACACTTTTAGATATTTTTTCAATAAGGGCGGTTTAAATTTTGAAAGATTTTATAATTCTTGAAGATTCTGACTTTGACAAGAGAAAATTATTTCTGTTACTGTTTCCGGTTGTTCTTAGCAACGGCTATAGCAGCGCCAGATCGCGTACAACGGTCGCGACTCAAAACAATTATATATTTTGACGGGCTTTCCAATCTAAATTTGGACTACGTTATGTCGCTGGTGAAACTGCAAAAACCAACAATCATAGTTGTTAGTTTAGTAGCTAAAGTCAAAATTGACAGTTGTTTGAATTTAGTACAACTTTTATTGGTTCTATGGCGTGTAACCCCTAACACTGCGTAGTCTTAGAACGAAGCTTTACACTTTAAAATACGATTAATAGCACTATTTCGGAACTAATCTGAACAAACCAATGAATCTTTACCTATCTCTATAGTACCGTATGATCGAATAAAAACGGCGACCAGTTGGTTTGGAAAAGACGATCGATGGCATTTCCTATATAAATTTACATATAAAATGACAGCGATCTTCATTTCATAGCCATCGCTGACGCCGTTTTTATTCGATCATACGGTATTTGTAAAGAAAATTACAAATATTTTATTCCATGTTTTCAAGCAAATCTAACAGAATTGAGCATTATTAAATTGCTTAGATATATTATCATTATCTTCGTTCATTATGATATTTCACGTATGAACCGGCAACACTGTATGCCGCTGCTTGGTTTGTCTCTCTGTTTGTCAACCGTTCATGTATATTTAACGCTGTCGTATACATTAAAATACAAACCACGGAAATAACGTCACCAATGCCGTATATTTATTTTTCTATATGTTTTCTAAAAAATAATTAGGTATGCCTCTTTTCGTTATTTTAAAAGAATTCTTGTTATTTTGCCTTGGATATTCTTGATCTAATCTCCACGTACTGTATAAAATCTCGGATCTAACTGTGACTTAACATATATTTTGCGATTTTTAGAGGTTAGATGGAAATATTTAATTGAGCGTGAAGTATACTTGGCTTAATAAATGTTTAGGAAATTACAGAATGGATATTATTTATGTATAATAGATTAGAATGTAACTTGGTCTGATTGAAACTAATCTGGTAATAAGAGGAAATAAGGAAGAACATTTTGTTAGCTAGTTGTAATTAATATAAATGTTTATTAACTACAGTACTCGAAGTTGATAGAAACATTATCGTATGCCAGTGTTTTTTCCTTTGCTTAATAGAAAAGTACACTAGGCTATTTGTAGGTAAATTTATAAATATAAAGTAGATATTTACAAGGAACTGTAGGTATTGATTTAACAGTTTGGTTTATTTAGATAAAAAAAAACCAAACAAAAACTTTTTTCGTTTCAGTAGGTACATATTTTTCAGTCCTGATCAAAAGCTCTCTCTGTAAAATATCAAAACAGCCTGAACAAATACATCAGTTCATTTAATATATTATTCCTGTCAAATATTTGACGTATCTATGTTTTTATTTTTTGATATTTAACATTTCAACAAGTTCAATGAGATAATACAGTGACAGTTGTCTGTCATTTTAATTAAAAAAGGGGGTATATTTTGTATTACTTCATGGATGTCATCTGGCGAAATTGTCTCTTCTCATACTGGAGAAATTTATTTAGGATATGTAACCTTTAAGTGTTAAAATAAATTAATAATTGTTTAATTTTATTGTACTTCGGCTATCGTCTCAAGTTTTAAATTTTGGATAGTACCACAGATAACATTATCTGTGAGACTACTCTTTTGTAGATACTTGGACTAAGTAATCTTTGATTTGAATATTTGTAATTTAGAAATGCCTGGTTGTGCGTAATCACAATGATTTGTGAATACATTTTTGGGGATTAACCTTTAAAAGAAATGGAGGCGTTATCGTATAAAATGTACTTATATACACTGTCGGTCAGGAAGAGTCTTTGGTCGGTATTCACATGTCTAGGAGTGAATCGCTATGGCGATATTGTAAGTCGGAGAGAGGAAAATGCAAAATGTTTATTATACAGGGTGAGTCTTAAATAAGTGCAAATATTTTCAGATATAGTAGATCTCGATAAAATATACATATTTTCTCTTTACCGTTTTTCAAATAAGTCCAAAATAACCGAGTTATCTAAGTTTGAAAATTAAAAAAAAATATTTATTTTTAATACATTTTTAGAGCCACCGCATTTTTTCTGTATTTGCAACACTTTTAGTTCCGTAACCATGGTAATATCAGAGACTAAGAAATGATACCGTGGTAAAATTTGCCGGAAACAGGCAGTTCTAAAAAGTTTTTAAAACAGGAAACTTTAAAAGAAAATGCCCAAAAAACAGATGTGGAAAATCTGTTTTTGCGAAAAAAACTCATAGACGTGTTCCTGGGGTCGAAATATACCACCCCTAAAAATATTTGCACATAATTAAGACTCATCCTGTATACTTGCACTTCTCAGTCTGTTTTACAATATGTACAAGGAAATTAAAAAGATGTACTGAACATATTGGCTATACTCTTCGTACACATGAAAATCGACACCCAAATCCGACCTTGCCGACCGTGTATACAGAGGAGTAATCATATCCATGCATGTAACATTTAGTAAACAATATTAGTATGTAATGCCCTACTTCATTTTGTAAGTTTGATTTTTTAGCCGGCCATACCAACATTATGGTAGGCTAGTAAGGTCGGCAAAAAAAGTTTTTTTAATTTCACTCAAAATGAGTTATTTGGGTCATAAATGACCTAAATACAAAATATTTTCATGGTGTCTGTCTGTCCGTCTGTCTGTAACACGATAACTTAAAAACCGCTAAACCGATTTTAACCAAATTTGGCACAATAATACTGTGGCATCCAAGAATCTGGCCATCAGTTTTTGATGGGGGTGGGGGGTTGGTAAGGGGTTATGGGAGGGGGTTAAAAATTTTAAAAAATCGTAACTCAATAATACAGCAGCTAGCAAACCGCGGTTTTCAAGTTAAGATTACGAATAATATTTGCAACAAAATTTGTAATAACATCAAAATCAGTCAAAGTCGCAGTTTTTGTGAAAAAAAAAATTGGAAAAATTCCTTTACTTTGAAACTAAAATAACTGCCTACCAACTTTTTATTAACATATTTTAGTATGGGCGGCTATACGTGCCTCCCGGCGTCAATTTTTTTTCATTGACTTAGATTTTCACATTCATTAGAAACATTGAAGGTAAATAAATAAATTTCTGGATATCGATGACTAACGGTGAAAATTCAAAGAAATGAAATAAAATACAGAAAAATATACCGGATTTACTAAAACAATAGTGAAAAATATCATAAAACTCGTTAGAATATACATTTGAATCACATGTTTATCATAATGTCTGAGTTTATATCACAGCAGGATTTACATTGAATAAAACCGGGAACAGAGGATTAGATAAATTTTGATGCCGCCGATTGTTAAAAACAATCTTAGTTTAATTTAATCTGCATCGTAACTGCGCACAAATTAAATATTTTTAGAAATAAACCGTTTTATAGGTTCGATTACTTTAGATTAGATTCCATTAGTCTCTTTATAATTGTCATAGTGGGGACTGGATTAATCTATAAAAAGAATGTGATTTGAGCAAATTATCTTGCTATCGATTTTTTTTATTCGAATTTACAAAAAGGATATTTTCTCACAATAATGGAATTATATTATGAATACTTGTTAGTTTACTGTAATCGAAAAGTGACCTTTAAATTAAATATTTGACACATCTTTTTATTATGAGATGTAATAACAAAATTCTAGAAAAAAATATTAAATTGTTCGAAAGCAACTATGCGTTAAATTTATAATTGTCATCCAGTGATGAACATTAATTGCCATCTAGTGTTGATTGAAAAAATAAGAAGATGCGCAAGCTTATGGACGATTTCGTGGTACAAAACCTGTCCGAGATGTAGCTGGCGTCACCGTCAGCCTGTTCGAGATATAGTTTAGCTCTGCGCCGATGCGCGCTGATAGCCGTTTACAGCGCAGCAGATAAAGAATACTGTACCGAAGTTCTACTTTCGACAGAGTGAGTGATTGCCGGAGACAGTGTTGGTTTACGGATTTTGGGTACAGTACGTTAATAATAAGGAATTTCTATCATTAAACAATTTAATATATTATAATATATGATTAAAAAAAGAACTGCGTTAGAGTTGGCTTCGAAATGAAGATCGCTGTTATTTCGTAAGTAAAATATTATGGTAAATGTCAATAATTGTCATTTCGAAGCCAACAAAACGACTTTTTTCGATCATACGACATATTTAGTAAAATATTTTTTTATTTTTGTTGTTTATTCTATGTCTAACACGATTAAATTTTCATTACATAAACGCCGATTTCATCAAAAAACATATTACAGATATTACACATTTCAATATGGCAACACTGTCGCTTCCAGTTCCGCACCGTCTTCGATGGCCGAATTAGAGAAAATAAGTGTTTTATGTGTCGGCCGCAGAACAATTGATGTAACCTATCCTAACCACCGTACAGCACTTGAGACGAAAATGGGAAATCAAATCAGCCTTGTCACAAATTCGCCCATTATTAGTTTTCCACGTTTTTCCATGTATATGATACATAATCTTTATAAAAATTAAGAAGAAAAACAATAAAAAATTAATAAAATGACGCAATTATTTAGCCGATAACGACTGCGCTGTTCTCCAAGCTCGGTCTACCACCGTTCTCGTAAAAAAATAGGCAATGGATCCCGTCAATAAAAAATCGACAAACTTTTAAAGTGGCCAATGTAATAAGTTGACTGCATAAATTTATTTCAATCCAATGAATCCACTAGCTAACATATTGTTCTGTCTTATTTCCTCTTGTTTACAGATCAGTTTCAATCAGACAAGACGTTCCATTCTAATATATTATGCATAAATAATATATATTCTGTAATTTGCTAAATATTTATAAAGTCCAGTATGTAAAATGTAGAATGTATAGGAGGGGAGTTAATCACCGCGATCTTATAGATCTATTGTGTGTTCCCCTTTCTTGAGTTATAACGAGTTATAACTCATCATACAGTCTCAGGGCTTTATCAAAAGCTAGTATCTTAGACGGCTCCACAGAGGCCAACTCTCCCTCCTCGATATCAGTCGTACAAAAGTTCATGGCATGAATTGTCGTCGTCTCGACGCACTCAGTGATAAGGTGTTCTGGTGTTTCCCCTTTTCCCCACAGAATCTGCATTCGCCGTTGTTCCTCAGCTTCAGCCTACGGAGGCATTCGTACTAACAGGAGACACTGTCCTGTTAGAAACCCCGACAATCCGAAGATTGTTTTTACTTAGATCAAGGAAAACCTGTGATTTTTCTCGGTCGTAAGTTTTGAGGAACTTTTTCAAGTGTCTTAGACCGTTGGAGGACATCCATTCCAAGTTACGGATGGAGTTTTTCAGATTTTTCAGTTCCGTTTTCAGTTGGTTCCAGTTTGGAAAACAGAACGGTTCTGGTTCAAATAGTGGAGTGTTCTCTCCTTTCCTAGCTAGAGCTATTTGCTTTTTCATTGCCTTCTATCCCTTGGTGAGCAGGCACCTAGAGTAGGAGGACTTTATTTTCTTTGCCTAATTTGTTGAGCTTGTGTATAAAAAAGTCCCAGAATATTTTACGCTCAATTAAATACTTCTATCTAATCTCTAAATATCTCAAAATATATGCTAAGGTCACAGTTAGATCCGAAATTTTATACAGTACATTTAATTATATAAAGAATACCCAAGGCAAAATAAAAAGAAATTATTTATAGTAATGAAAGGACGCATATTATTTGAATCTTGTTTGTTTAAGTGGCGTACTAAGTGAGTCAACTATAATAAAACCGCCACAAAGATACAGAGAGTACAATCTCGATGGTGCTCTAGTCGCTTGGCACACTGAGCCCTTTTTCGCGTCTACGCATATCAAAGTCGCACAATTTTAAGTGCGGTCGCGACGCAAACCTCCGTTCTGTTTCTATTTGAAGCTGCACTCGATCGGGGTCATCCACACTCCGCGACAACACACACATATACATGCACATAAAATGAATGCAAGCTAAATTTGCCGGCATGAGTAAATGTCCCGATATCGTATCCCTCCCGCCGCATCAGCATTACCGTAAAATTAACCCGATTATTTTATTGAAACGTTTTACTCCCTAGAGGCCTCTCAAACGGGAGACTGGAATTTCGGATTTTGTAATCCGAACGCAGAACATGCATGTTCGTCTGGGACGTCTGGGATACAGATCAGCAATTTATTTATTCACGGTAGGCATCATGACAGCTTCTGAAATGTTTATTGCATTTTGCATTAATACATTTTTTAATGAAGATTACAGATAACACTTACGTTTTCAGTTATTAAAAATATTTATAGTTTCCCTGATGAATTGCTTGATTGATGCAGGTTGATTTTTTATAGTAAATGTGGTATGGGTTATTGAGGAGAGGCAAGCAGGTTCATATCACCAGCTTTGCCGCTACTACTGGATAAGTGAAAATGGTGGTGCTCCCAAAGGATTACCCAGAGGCTGCAGTGACCACCTACCAGCAAATGCTTCTAGAACAGGTGATACTGGTCGAAGTAGTTGCGAGCGGATTGCAACGCAACGATCGACAAAATGTTGCTCAGCTGCGATTTGTGGGGATACACTTTCGGGTGGTCATGCGCCTCATAGATTGTACATTTCAAGAATCGGCGGATTGGTTGGTGGAAACCGCACCTCAGCCGAGAAGAAGAGAAGAATTGGCAGGCGCCGGGACTGGTTGCAGTGAAGGGAGAAAATATCCCTAAAGAGGCGATCATTACGGTCTTTTTGAGACCTGCTGAGCCTCAGAACTCCAATGTAAGGACATCGAGTTGGCGAGTAATCAACTCGAAGGAGGAGGGTCATGGTCAGGTCTTCACAATAAGGAGGCAATAGATATATATACTCTATTATAGATTTGGGACTACACCGGTATCACTTCTAAGGAGAGATCATGTTAAAGAAGTGGAGAAATTGAAGACAGATCCTCAAGCCTCCACCTCACGGGTACCTCAGCCGGAGACAAGCTTCTCGACTGTGAGGGACACGGTGGGCCAAAGCCTAACCATGGAAGGGTGTATTTATACTCTCGTGGGAGGTCCACTCGTCAGGAGGAATATCCTGTTCACCCTACAACAGGAAAATCCCCATGCTTGATGAGTTATAGACTGTATGATGAGTTATTACTCAAGCTCATGAAAGGGGGACACAATAGATCTTTAAGGTCACGGTAATTAACCCCCCTCTCACTCATTCTACATTTTACATAGGCTATTGAGATAGTTACTGCTTATACATAATTAGGGAGACTATTAATTCTTGTATTCTGCATTAATTTTGAACCATATATTTTTATTGCCAATTATTGTTTTTATTTTTCATCTTTATATCTGTGTCTTTGTTTGTATTTTACGATATTAAGTATGGATATTGTATTATAACAATGTTCTATATCTGCAGGTTTTAGCAACTACGTTATTCGGAAGAAATAAGTTATTGTCTATCTAACTAAATTGTTAAGAATTTCATAGTTTGTTATTCTCGGACACAATAATATCAATACTTAAATATTTTATTAAATAATACAAAAAAGCCAACAATTACTACTAAATGTCGATAGCTTGTAGTATGAATTGTCAACTAATTGATCTGTCAAACCTGACATCAATTTTGGATAAATCTGGTAAAACATCAACTTTCAACTTTTAAACATGGTCAAAATGGTTATTGTCAGAATATTCTTCAGTATATTGCTGAAATAATTCAGATTGATTTTTTTATTCGATCCAAATCAATTAATTACATAAATTGTTGATAAAAGTGTGAATGTCTAATAGAAAGACATAACGACAGGCCTAAATGTCTCCAAAAACAAAATGCAAATAAATTACGAAACTTAATACAAAAAATAAATATATGTGTACATGTAGAATATAAATTAATATGTAAAATAAAAAAGAATACTGAACGCTTTATTTCAGCAGGGATGAGCGGAGACCAGCAGCGAGGCGGGACGAATCAGCGTGAACTCTGGAAGACGGGACACCAACCAAGGATGGACATATTAGAAGTACAAGAACCTGAAAAAAGCAGTAAATGAATTTTTTATTTTTACGAATTTAGTAAATTATTTTAATATGTTTATTATAACCTGCAAAGGATTGAAATTTAAAGTTCTTAGAAATATTATTCCACAAATGTGGCGTTATGAAACTAAAGGATTTTTGGAAGTTAGCTGTTCGGTGTTGGGAAATTTTAAACAATGTCAAAAGTAGTGAAATACTGAGAACAAATAAGAAGACTGTTTTGTAGCTAAAATTCGATTAAAATATATGAAATTGTCGTCAGTTATTCCTGGATAAAATAGAGAAATTATTAGGATGTGGCGTTATGTGATCTCTAAAAAGAATGTTAAAAGAAACAAGGAAAGTATTTGTATTTTTTCTAGAGAATCTAGTGTTTATGGCTGTTTCATAAACAATATCGCCGTAATAAATCAAGTGTGGACTAATATAAATCCAGAACTACTGAGCTAGTATACCAAAGTAACCTGTGGCAAAATTGGGTGTAGTCAAATATGAGGTTGTTCACTGATGAGAACGCCAGCATTGCGAGGTTTTGGAAATGGATACCATATTTTGGAAATTTTCACCCTTGGGTTGCTAAAGATATTATTATTGCTTGCTGTTATAAATGGCATCTTTAAATTTTCTCGTTTTCCTGTAAGATTCCTTATGGACAATCTGGGCTTCCGATCACATTATATTGTGCTGCTTAGACTGTTGCACTTCTTTGCATATGTTTTTATACTCGCTATGCAGTACATGCGGAGGACGTTGTGTCCCTCCAAAGTACGACTTCACTCTTTATCTTGTTTTGGTGCCTTCGGTTTTGTTTTTAAAGGCGCTTCCGATACCATTTCAAGTACTTCAACACTTAGCAGTAGTTCGAATGTTGCTGATCATTTTTTACTTGATCATTTTTGATGCTTCTTTCAAATACGGAAGCATCGAGAAAAGAAGAGCATCTTCTTCAAAAATTTTGAATGGCTTATGGTTGTAACTTTTCGTTGTAAATGGAAAACGAATAAAAATTGTTTATATTTAAAACTTTTGAAAGTACGTATTTAACATTATGGTAATTTTCAAGTAACACCACCTCATTTTGCATTATTTAAACAATGTCTTAATGGATTAATAATTGTTTAAATAATGATCGTTACGTAAGTCTGTATTTTAAAATTAGTATTGACTGATTAGCCTTCTATTGATAATAATTATTCATTATCATTTTCTGGCATTAATAAAATATCAGCTGACTTGATACAGAGGTCATATTTGAGTGGTTTTGAATTTTATGTGTCATTATTTAGGTAAAAAAAAACTAAAAAGGAACTATCCGAAACCGGAAATAACCTAACCTAACCTATCCGATAGTCAAGCAACACTAAAAGCGATTAACTCAGTAACCATCAATTCGAAGTTGGTCAAAGAACGCCTAGAGAAGCTGAACAAATTAGGCAAAGAATAAAAGGTCCTGCTACTCTGGGTGCCCGCTCACCAAGGGATAGAAGGCAATGAGAAAGTAAAGGATCTAGCTAGAAAAGGAGCGAACACTTCCCATGAACTGGACCAGAACCGTTCCGCTTTCCAAGTGGAAACCAACTTAAAGCGGAACTCAATAACCTGGAAGACTCCATCCGTTACCTGGAATGGGAATTCTCCAGCGGTCTAAGATACCCAAAGAAATTTTTCAGAACTTACGACCGAGAAAAATCAAAGATTTTCATTGATTTAAGTAAGAACAATCTTCGGATTGTCACGGGGTTTTTAACAGGACACTGTCTCCTCAATGAACACCTGGATAGATTGAAGCTAAGGAACAACAGCGAATACAGATTCTGTGGGGGTAATTGGGGAAACACCAGAATACCTCATCACTAAGTGCGCCGAGACGGCAACCATTTGTGTCATAAATTTGATATGACTGATATTGGAGATGGAGAACTAGCCTCTGTGAAGCCATTTCAGATACTAGCTTTTGTCAATGCCCTGATACTGTATGATGACTTCTATATACTCATTACACTATATATACACTATACCGTATGATGACTTCTGATAACTCAAGAAAGGGGGATAGTTAAACCCCCTCCCAAACGTTCTAAATCCTATGTAAAAAAATAAAGTGGTGGGTAATACATTAAAATATTACGTTAGCATAACTTTGTTCATAAATTTATAAGGAATTTTAAACATACCTTTTCTTTATTTTCTTAAACATTTTGCATAACTGTTATAATTTATTGTGACAAGCTAAACATATATTACTAATTATTAATGTCATACCTTCGAATCGGGTTATCATACAGGAAGTGAATTAAGGTATCGACGATATGCAAAAAAATGTCCTGACGTAGAAACACACTCTAAAATAAAACATATTAACAAATAAAATAAATATAAAAATTATGATAATTACAACCTTGTGGCAACCTGTTTCACGAGCACAATAATTTTAGAATTGCCGCTATATCAAAACGAAAAACATAAACAGCTATACCTACCCAGAATACATGTATGTACATTTTTCGTCTAAATTTAAATTGAATTAAAATTGTTGGAAGTGTAATGTATTTAAACATGCTTATTCATGTACCGTTTATTTTCCAAACACCTCTTTCACTTTCAAATTTGACCACACATTGGAAGATGAATTAAAAACCTGCTCAACTCGCACTATATTATGAATCAAGCCATCAAGCACACTCTTTGATGATTCACTTTCGTGTTTTTTAGATGCCAGATTTATAAAAAAATGATTTATTTAAACAAAAATGTTTTAATTTCATTGAAGCGTCAATAACCCGAGAAATGTAAATATTGTGATTTTTTCACTGTTTGACAAGTCAATTGTAAATATTTGGATATACATACATATACATAATATATAGTTTTCTGGTTTCGGCTGTTAGATACTTATATCTCTCGTACTTGGGTTTCTAGGTTTTCTTGAGATCATGTCATCATCTGGTATTCTTCATAAAACAAAATAAATCAATATTAACTTTATATCATTTTTTTCTATAAATTTTATGTAACAACATTACATTATTTTAGGTTATGAACGAATGCAAATTTTCAATAATGATTAGGTTAGGTTAGGTAAGGTTAGGTGGGTATTATGGTTGTTTTTGTTGCTCCAGATTTCTATTCTCTTCAGTCCTCACCATGTAATTAGTTAAATCGATAAATTCCATGATTGGGATGGTCATGCAAAATTGTGACAACATAATCAAGTATATTTTAAGTAAGAACTTTCTTACACACTTTGATACAAAAGACATTAGTTGGCAGTGATTAAGTAATAGACGAAATACCTAGCATATTTCACACAAATGTCTATTTTTAATTATGACAATTATTACAAATTAACAATTAAATTGATTAACCAAATAGTACAATTAGAGAAATGATATAATATAGAATATATAACCAATGTTTATTTACAACCACAAATGTATATACAGGGTGGCCCATCGAAAACGTTCCGCATGGCATAACGACCAGAGTATTGTTTTTTCAAAAAATCCAAAAACACGTCAATTTTGTTTGTGGGGGGGACAACTTTTGCCCCAAAAGTGATTGCAAAATCTTCAACCCTCTAAGCGGGGTGTCATCCCCCAACTTTTTTCAAATGGGAAGGGGGCTCAAGTGGCGTCGCAATGAAAAGACCTCTATATTTTCCCGCCTCGTTTTTGAAAATCGGTCGAGTCATTGAGAAAATATGAAGGATTGAAATTTGAAAAGTTTATTTAAACATTTATCAGAGTAAATGATAAGGATAAATTCCTTCGACCAATTTAAGGTTTTTTCTTATTATTTCTAGATGTTTACTCATTTTTTCACTTGCCACAAGGTTGAACGATCAGGTGCGGTGGTTGCTAGATAGCTGTTCTGTGATTTGTGCGTTGAAGTTCTTCACAATATCGTTAAACTGACCTACAATAGAATTTCCAAAAATACCAGCCCACACATTCAATTTCTGAGGGTTTTGTGTGTGCACGTCGTGAAAAACCTTGGGGTTGTCCTTAGCCCAGTACCGACAGTTGTGCCGATTAACTACACCGTTCAAAAAGAAAGTACACTCATCCGAAAAACACGCATTAAATAGAAAATTATTATCATTCGCCACTCGTTCACTCATACTTTCACAAAATTACAAGCGACGCGACGATCAAAATCATCTTTGTTGAGTTCTTGTCCCAACTGAATTTTGTACGGGTGGAACTTGTGTTTTTTTAATATCCTTTGGACACTTGTACGATAAACGCCGTGCTCATTGGCTAATTTTCTTGTACTCAGCGTACTATCCATGGCAACTTGGCCCAATACGAATACCTCCATAGCTTCATTTACTACAGGATTTTTCCTCTGCCTCTTTTCATTCATAACTCAATGACTTGATCGATTTTCAAAAACGAAGCGGGAAAGTATAGAGAATAGAAAGCCCTTTTCATTGCGGTACCACTTGACCCCCCTTTCCATTTAAAAAAAATTGGGGGATGACACCCCCGCTTAGAGGGTTGAAGATTTTGCAATCATTTTTGGGGCAAAAATTGTCCCCCTCACAAACAAAATTGACGTGTTTTTGAATTTTCTGAAAAAAAGTTATCCTGCCGTTATGCCTTGCGGAACGTTTTCGATGGGCCACCCTGTATATTACTGACGTTTCAATTTTTGAAATTTTTATAATACCTACCACCAACAAGAAAAGAGGAAAGCTCTTTTTTTCCATTTCTTTTTTGCATGTTTTTCTTTCTCATTTCTACTGCTTCTGTTCTTCGTACAGCTTTTTTAAGCACTTAAGCACTTTTTTTTGTGGTGTACCATAGTTGAAATAGTTTTCGTTATCGTCATTTTCTGACATTATTTTGGGTTTTGTTACATAGTATACAAACCATATAGTAAAGTTTTCATTAATGTCTCAAAATGTGAAACCTCTTAACAGTAAAGGAACACTTTCCTACTCGGTATGTAATATACCATTTATTACTGCTGAAAACAACATAATATTATCATATACTTATACCTTCTCTTCTACTCATTCCTCATTTATTACAATGCAATATATTATTTTTCTGGATTTGGACAACTATCTAACTATGATATTTAAGAACTAGTAAATTAAAAAGCTATTTGCTTGTTTTCATTGACGATATTTTTAGTTAGTTACGAGATAATGAAAGTTTTTAGTTTTTAGACCACTAAAACTGTTAATGGCCTCATATAGATCAATAATAGAAAGACTAGAAAGACTCATATAGATCAATAATTAAAGACCAATCATAAATAGTTCCTACTTATATTAGTCTCACGGTCATTAGCTTTAAAGCCATATACTTATATCCTTTAATACCTTTCCAACTACATGGTGAATCAAAAGTTACTTAAACTAAAAATTAGATATTGTTTTTACAAAATCTCTAATAGCACCGAGGATGCAATTAAAGCATTGCTTTCTTTTCTAATATTTTAACGTTTTTGTTATATTTCATGGTACTGCTATTTTACAATCCCCATCAACATTGTTTTGAAGCGGTTCTACCGTTAATTACAGTGACACCTCTTTTGCATAAGTATTTTTTCACTTACCAACCATCTCTTTCGCTATTGTGATATTTGATGCCATATTTTCCCATTTTTCTTGTGTAATCCCAATTGTCTTGTGTTATTTTATTGCATCTTTTATCAGTCTCAGGTAGATGCGCTGCTCTTTTCTATTTGAAAGCTTCATTTCAGTAGATTGTGTTTCATTTTCATATTCTAAGCATACATCGCGCAATAGACCTCTATGCTACTTAAAGTTTCATTATAATTTCTGCTTTAAATCTCCAAATTTCTACAGATTTCCGTCTAGTATTCATTATGTGTTAAGGAGTAGTTCACGTGCCAGTATGTACGTCCACATTTGACATCTGCAGTGTCACATGATTATCATAATCCTTGATAATGTGACGTTGATGCTAAATGGTAATGGTTTGATTGTTTCTCGGCTAAGTATTTTTTGGCATCCCTTGATGAGGTTTATGATGCAATTAGATTACTACGTGATACGTTAAATTGGATGACAGTCACATACCTAAAAATATTACTATTAAAACATATCTTTAAATATAATTCTTTGTAGATACTAAAGAAAATTATATTTAATTTCATTTAAGTAAAATAATGCACAATATTTAGACGCGAATATTAAAATTACTTTCAGAGTAATATTAATAACACCGCAGCGATGTTTTACTACAGAAGAAATTGTATTTTTAGTTTGTTTGCACTATATTTAAAACAAACTGGAAAAGCATCTAAATGAGTTTAGTCACCAGTTCCATGTAACTTTCTGTTCCAAAATAATAACACTTTCGCTCTCACTGCACACATACTGCAAGCTCCAAGGATTGGAAGCTAATATTAGCATTGCAGACGTGCATTGGCGATATTTTCGTATCGAAATATCTAAAATAAAACATCAATAAGGAATTCTGAAACTAAACCAGTTTTACGGCACTAAATGCCGTCTTCGACACTTTTAACCCGCAAAATAATAATGCAACAAGATTTTATGTTTGTTTTTATCGTTTATTATACTGCCTTAATATTAGTTTTAATAGTTAGATATATCAGATGTATGTAACCAAGCCATACCTCATATAAATAAGGATATTGGAGGGGTATTGAACCTAGTCATATCTAACCAAATTTTACTCTAGTTGGTACATTAGATTATATTGATACCATCAGTATTACACATGAGTGTTACCATTATATTATGATCGATTTATTTGTATCTATTCTTCTTTTTTCATAGGTATTAGTGCTTTCTATATACTGTTTAGTTATCCCAATGATTTTTTTTTGCTTTGATACAATATTTTTATATGCCAAGTTGGTTAAGGAATGCTTAGAGAAGTTGAGCAAATTAGGCAAAGGAAATAAAGTCCTTCTACTCTGGGTTCCAGCCCACAAAGGAATCGAAGATAATTAAAAAGCAAACGATCTAGCTAGAAGAGGAGCGAACACTTCACTAACTGGGTCAGAACCATTCTGATTCCCAAGGGGAAACCAACTTAAAACAGAACTCAAAAACCTGGAAGGATGCATCTATAATCTTGAATGGGAATCCTCCAAAGATTTTCGGTGATTTAAGTAATAACAATTTTCGTATTGTCACGGGGTTTTTAAGAGGACAATGTCTCCTTAATGAACACCTCAATGAAATGAAGCTAAAAAGCAAAGGCGAATGCAGAATCTGCAGGGAAAATGGGGAAACACCAGAACACTTCATCACTGAGTGCTATAAACTTTGTTTGCCACTGATATCGGAGATTTATCTCTGAGATAAGCTCTGAGATTGTATGAGATTGTTTGATGATAACTCAAAAAAGGAGGACACAAGGATTAACTCCCCCTCGCATACAATCTACATCTACATATATGCCAAGTTACACATTCAAAATATAGGAAAACATTACAAAAAAGGAGAAAGTTTAAACATTTTATCGTTGGTGGAATTAACGCATACTTTTTTCCAATCTGTATTAAAATATCTCGATAAAAGAAACTTATTTTGTCTTTACCGTTTTTCAAATAACTCCAAAAAAACTGAGTTATTTTACTTTGAAAATTTCAAAAAAAAAAAATTTTGGTTAAATTTTGAGAACTACTGGATCTTTTCTGGGGTTTCTTTCTTGCAAATTTAAGCTACTACCTATGTTGCCATTATATCAAGAATTTATGTTTCCAAACATTTTTTCAAAAAATCCCAATTTTTTTTTTTTGCGAAAAAAACATCATAATCGTATTTCTGGGGTGGAAATATACTACCCCTAAAAATATTTGCACTTATTTAAGACTCACTCTGTATAACACATAACGTGACAATCGCAAATGAACTTAAATAATTATTCAGTAAAATAAAAAGAAATAAATTCTCAATATTATGTAGTATACCAATAATATCTGTGCCAATATTAAATTAATTTAACACCTATGCATTATCTCATTTAGTAATGCAAACATTAGACTATTGAAGAGGTGCTTAATCACTTAATATGTCCATGTTGATGTGAAATAACATCAATGTTTAAATATACAGGGTGAGTCTTAAATAAGTGCAAATATTTTTAGGGGCATTACCTTTCGACTCCAGAAACACGTCTCTGAGGTTTTATCGCAAAAAATTGAAAATTTGAAATTTTTCAAAGAAAAAGTTGGATTTTTTTTTAGTTTTTAGTTAAAAGACATAATTTCTTGATAATATGGCTACATAGATAGTAAAATAAATTTACAAGAAAGAAAACCTGGAAACGATAGTGGTTCTTAAAATTTAAGCAAAAAATCATTTTTTTTTAATTTTCGAAATAAAATATCTCGGTTATTTTGGACTTATTTGAAAAACGGTAAAAAGAAAAAATAAATAATTTGTCGAATCTAATGTTTAATTATTGATGTACAGGGTGGGTCAAATTCGACGCTTTTAAATGGAAACAACCTTTTCTATAGGAGATAGACAAAAACTAATATCGGTGTCTGGAGCTCGATTTTTGTCAAAAACATGATGGTGAAAACCGCATATCGATATCTGTTACCGTTTCGGAGTTACGTGGTGTTTTTCAAAAATATGCATTCTTAACAAACCGCTGTAACTTTTTTGCTATGGAAAATTTTGTATTTTAATGCAAACATTTCCAAAGCACCTTTTTACGTAGAATTTAATGGTTTTAGTATAATTTTTTTAAAATTAATAATTTAAGAATTATCAACAGAAAATTTGATTTTTTATATGGGACACCCTGTATATTTTTAATTAGCTGAAAAGAATTTAAAATTACCTTTCCAAAAATATAGCACACTTAATATTTTGTTATAATCCCCTTCGTTCCAATAAAATTGAATACAATTTAAAACATATTTTTATTATTTCGGGCAGTATATTCTATGATACCAGTCCCCCATTTCTCTACTCATGTCATATTGACGTTCTGACACAATGACCTCAATGTCACAATAACCTTAACATGTCCAAATACTTGACACATAAATATACACTGCCCAAATATTCTAAAAAAATGTGTAAAGAGTCGTATTCATTTTTTTTGTAACCAGCTGTACATGTTGTTAGTATAGAATTCAATAGATCTATTAACATGCAATAGAGAGAGTGCGATATGTTTATTGCATGTAAAAACCGTATTAAAACATGAATGATAAAACTGTTAAAATTATCTTGGTGCCGGTTATACAAGTACGTTAAAAATTGCAAATATTTTAACGCGGGCTTAAAAATTGCATCAGCCACTGCACTTAAAATTGGCAATTCATCGATATCATTTTACAGTTACCTTTTTTACAGCGGAATAGTTGAGAATCCTCATACTTTGAAATCAAATACGCCGTGTTTATTTTATTTAACGTTTTCAATGACAACAATTATTTTCGATCAACGCCACTACTTATTTATATATTCCTGGGATTTAATTATATTTGCCGGCTATTTTTATAGGAATGATGTAAAATAAGTACGTTCTAATGGCTTTTTAATATCTTTTTACTTATTTTTTTTATATTTTAGCATATTAATATCGTAAATTCCGCTCAGGCAAGATCTCCACTGTGAAAAGTAATTGTTTAGACTAAGGTCAGGTTTTTCCTTCTCGGCTTAAATTCGAACTGATGTAACTTAAACGTAGTTGCGTTTTCTATTATTGGTTTTAAATTAGGGTTTCCATAAAGGTTTTTGGAAATTCCGGACAAGTGAACTCAGAAATCCGGACAAAATCCGGACGTGGCAAAAAAGAAACTAAATTTATTTATGAACTTCTATAGGACGCAAATAATAGCCCAGGAATCAACAAAATATAAACCAAAAAAGCATTCACTTTCCAGGAGTGCACCAAAAGCAAAAAAAAAATAAGCGCCAAAGTATAGAAATGGGTACTTTCGAACATGCGTCGGTTAAGTAGAGCTGTAGCATCGTAGAGACTAAAATATTCAATGTAACTGAAAAATGTATCCAACTGTAATTGGGTAAAATATTTTACTAAGTTAAATTGTTTTTGCGGTCAAGTTTCCCGGACGCTTTTCCAAATCGGGAATCGACCGCCTCGGACACCTTTAAATCCGTACATGTCAGGGTAAATCCTATTTTAAATATCAAAATTAGTATTGTAGTTTTGGTATATTACAAAGCTCTAGATAATAGGGCACCATTAGGGTTGCTGTATTCACTTAGAGCGTTTTTATAAATTTTTGGACGAGTAAGAACACCATCTATTGCTATTGCTCGAAAAGACATTGAGACACATTGCCTACAAAATATTGAGACGCACTATTTGCTCACTCACACACTCTATACCGAATGAGGTCGTAAGAGCTCATTTAGATACTTTCTAAGTAGGCCTTTATTGCTCGTGACCAATTCTGTAAACTAGTAGTATTGTCGAGAATATAGTTAAATTAGTTTAATTTAGATAGAAACATTATTTATAGCATTAGTAAGAATGGGCATGATGTGGGCCGTCTACTGACAGCCAGGAACTACTTACTGTAGATCAGTTATACAACTAAATTTTATTTTTAGGATTCAATCTCTTGATATGGGTGGACGTCCCCAAAGTTGATATGTCTCCAATATCCATTGTGTCCAATATATGTTTATTGAACATTTTAAGTTAGGAACCTATAGTCCTATTCTCAAATAACGAGAAACATACTCTTATGACGTGATGTGCAGTTTCTGCACTTTCAATGTTGTTGACTAGTTTAGACATACTGTACTCTTAAAAGAGTCCCGTTAAACGTTATTTGAGAAATTTGTACAGTGTACAGTCCTTCGATTCAGTCCAAATCTCAACGTGCCGTGGTACAATTAAATTATTCTGGGTGCCGGGCCACAGCGGCATCGAAGGCAACGAAAAAGCCGATGAGCTAGCTAGGGATCATCGGCATCCTATCTTGGTCCAGAACCAGTACCGGGAATACCCAAGTGTATGGCCCATAGTGCACCAAAACTATGGATCAGGGAAAAGCAGAATGTCCATTGGAGAAACAGACAGGAGCACAGACACAGCAAGGCTTATATCCAAGGGCCTAGCTCTAAAACCGCAAAAGAACTGTTGAAAAGGAGGAATAAAATGCGGATTATAACAGGCCTCTTGACATGACACATGGCTGTCAAGTGTTACCTGAACAAGCTCAACCTGTATCAAGGAAGTCTTTGCTGCAGACTCTGCGATAAAGATCCTGAAACAGCGCAGCGGAGCACATAATATATCATTGCGAGGCTCTGGATCGCAAGCGACACTTTCTATTTGGGAAAGCTAGGCTAGAACCGGAGGAACTATGCTCCCATCCTATAAGCTAGTGCGGGGCACAAGGATAGGAGAATGGTTGCAGATATAGAAAGGGGACAGACACAATAATATATATATAGAAAGGGGACAGCTTCAATAAAGATATCATCGAAGAGATGAGATCTGCGATCTTTCAACATGCTGAATATTTTTAACTGCACAGACCACAGATTTGGCGGGAACTGTACTAGACATTAGACTGACAGCATTATCTTTTATAAAATTTGAACTGTAGTGTAAAGAGATCGCTATTGATTTGGTCTTAAGATCTGCATTTTGCGATTTGGCATTCAGATTGAATCGTTGCGTGTAGGGCCCCTTTTACTAGTCTCCACAAATGAGATACCGGCATTGAATTAGATCTGAAGTGCCTTCAACAATAGAATAATGACAGTGACAGTTGTCTATCATTTTAATTCAAAATTAGACTGTATTTCGTGTTATTTTTAGGATGTCGTATATCAAAATCGTACCACCTTTCTTTGAACAAAGTAATAAAATTATATTGCTACTTCTCATGGAGATGTGATATTTATATTAAATAATTATTACTAAAAGTTTTAAAGCCATTATTTTATTGAATTCCAGAAATTCTCAGGCATTTCAGTGGTTCTGACGTAACTAAGTATCTCAAAATTGGCAAAAGTAACGGAATATCTGAAATTAAATCAGGCAGAACGTAAGTGGACAGGAGCGTCGCGCCGTCGCCGTCTTAATTTTCAGACGTCGCGACGCCTTTCCAGTAGGCGTCGTAATCGAGCGTCAATTATTGTCCTAGTTGAAGCAACATAATTGGTTCACGTATGCAAAATAGAAGGAGGAAAATCAAAATTAATGAACGACGACGGCAATGTTTACCTTCGAATGTCGCACCGCAGGAAGCACTTATCTTAATGAAATATACAAAATGTTTATTAACTCGTTACGAGCGATTTTGTTTTTTTTAGATACAGCGTTGTTCGTTAGAAATTCTTATTCGATCAGTCATGAAAGTGATTCTTGCTGTAGTAAATCTGCGTAATAGTACAGGGTGTCCCATTTTCGTGGGTTTTACAGGGTATCTAGTTTATGGGTAGAGATACAAAGATACGGTTTTCACGCTGTTGTCCTACTTTTATAAACCTTAAGATGCTACACACAGATGTGTCTTAGCCCTCCTAGTTCCTCAAATACAGAGCGAAATCGAAAATGTCCTTTAATATAGGGTTATTAGGGTTCAGAACCGGGAAATCCCGGTACCAAAAATACGGGGAATTCCTGGTTCTTTTAAGATATCAAAGAACCGGGACTCGAGGTTATTAATTCCCGGTTCTTTCGGTACTTTTGGGGCTCGGTAATAATAATTAAAAACATATTTTTTGTTACGTGCGAAATACTTTTGATACTATCTAGCAGTCGAAATCAAACTCTTCTACATAAATAGTGATGCTATTCCTTACTGTTGTTACTTCTGAAGATATTTTAAAGTTTCTATAATGCTTATTAGCAATTATAGAAGTTTAAATATGTTATTTTATTATTTTGTATAATACTGCTAAATGTATTAGTTATATTTTTTGTTTTGTATTGTAGTTACTATTTATCAAATTTAGTTAAGTTGGTTTCGAGGTTGTTTGATGCAATTTTTAAGCTACCTATGTATTTTCGTTTTTTTTTTCTTTGTGTTCATGTTTACTTTCTTATGACTTAATAATTTGATATTATTTTCATCTGAAACTCAATTTTTTATCGGTTTTATTTTGAGAACCAACCTTGCTTGCTAATTGACGAAATCCACAGTTATTGAACGAAAGTATTTTAGGACGGTTCCGGAAATTAATTAATACTACCAACTAGGATTGTAGTATTGTAATTTAATTAGGTAATTAGGGTTGTAGTATTGTGTTTTAAAGTAGTTGTAATTTTTCGTTACGTGAGAAAGTCCTTTGATACTTTCTAGCGGTCGAAATTTATATCGATGCTATTTCTTATTGTCCTTGTTTCTTCTCTCTTTTGAAGTTCTGATATTTGCATTTTTAATTCAATATTTTAGGGCTTTTGTCTCAAATTCAGTTAAATTGGTTTATGTTGTTTGATGTGAAATTTAAGTTACCTATACTTTTTTCTTTATTTGTGTTCATGTTAATTTTCTCATTACTGATTACTTAATAATGTAATATTATTTTCATTAAAAATCCCAATTTTTTATCCATTTTACTTTGAACAACCATCCCCTGCATTCTGATTGATGAACTGCACCACCATTAAACAAAAATTAGTCATTATCGAAAAAACCGGGAAATCCCAAGGGACGGGGTACCAAAATTCCGAAAAATTTCCCGGTTCCGAAAAATAGCTTCGGTTCCGGAAACACTAACGGTTATATTATAACTTATCGAAAAGGTGAAAAACAACTGAAATTAACTGCTTTTTATGATTAACTTCAAAATGTTCTTTTAAATAGTATCCTATAAACAATTAATATGTGACAATCAATCATAATAAAAACTTGCCGGAAATTCCTCACTTAACTAGCCTACACCTACGGCAACGGCCCAGCTACGTCGAAACACCGGTTCCCATTAGAACACCGAAGTTAAGCGACGTAAGGCGATACTAGTGGATGGACGGGTGACCGGTTCGAAACTCTGTATCGTGCTGTTGTCCAAAGGCAAAAGTTTAAAATCTATTGATACACACTGCTCATTCACGCCGGTTCGAGGCCGGATGAGATCGGATATCTCGTGAGTAAGAGTCGATTTAGACACTTGCCAAGCCGGTAGGCCATTGACCATGATATGGCCGAGGACCACGGTTCGGATTCCGCGTAAACAAAGTAGGCCCCAGATTAGCCCTGGCATCAAAAAGGAGACGTTAACTTCAAATCTTTACTTTACCTACGAACCTCCAATGATTTAGGAATTCAAGTTAGAGGAACCCTATAGGGTAATATAAGCAATCGTCTATCATTAACAGAGTTTTTTTGGCTCACACCGTCTATCAATCCTACATAATAAACCCAAAAAGCACTTTGCTGTGTTTAATTAAAGAAATCACCGATATTATGCACATAAACTCGGTTTACGTTGACCCGCAAATAGAGGCCATCTCTCCAATCAAAAATTTGTTTTGACTCGGATTCCATTTTTTATTATTTCAAATTGAAATCCAATTAAAACCGTTTGTAGATGTTGTTAAGGTAACGGATTTACGTTTAATCGTTTTTGATTGGTGCATTTTTCCCAGAGCCTTGACAGATAACAGTCGCTGGGTTCGACGTATTTATTATATCCGTTAAATGTTTTAATTGCGAACAATAAAAGATGCGTTATGTAACTTTGGCGAAAGAAAAGGAAACAGTAATGATTTTTGAATTAGTAATGCACGATTGTTGGGTAGGAACAGCGGATGTAACGAGATGAAATCACCAGAAAAAGGATGTTCGAGGAGTTTTTTTCTACGAAAATCGTGCCAAAAAGTAATTATAGGCGCAAGTAATTTACTTTTTTGAACTACTTTCGAAATTACAACTAAATAGACAGGATTTATTTTCCGCTCTTTTAGTATCACCGTTTAACATTTAAAATTATTTTTCATTGAAAACAGTTAAATTAATTTCATAATGGATATTTTTTGGAGATAAATTTATAAATAGTATTCATTATATTGCAAACTTTAGTTTGCAAGGCATCTATTTTCTATTCTATACAATATTGTATAGTTCACATCAAATAAACTTTTAGTCACGTGATGAAAGCTTGAACGGCACAGCGTTGCCCACTTTTACATATTTTTTTTAATCAAAATATTTTAGGAAACAAAATTAAATTAATTATAAATATATAAACAGATTAATTACATCAACAAAACTAACCTCCTTAAGAGCACTTAAAGGACATAAGGGGCCATTTCTACCGCTTTCCCGTTCAAAATATTCTAATAAAGTTGCGATGGGTTTTTACGGCTGTTAAGCTATCTTGTACACTTCGCACTAAAACAGGTTCTAAAACGAACAATGTTCGACTGCAAGGTCTGCTAATAAAAAAATTAAGCTTAAAATAGCACAACACAATTCATTTAAATCAAAAACTCGCAATACAAAACTAAAGGAGATCTAAACGAATGACAATATCAGGAAATAAATAAGTGTGGTAAGTTGACATTTTTTACAGCAGAGCTACCACCTGAATCCCCAGCGAGAAATTTAAATTCCAGTTAGTCAGCCCGACGCAGAATAAGCCTATAGTTGGCAACAATGAATTTAAAAATCGCGCGCTAGATTACGTAACCAAAAGTTTAATTGGTATCGAATATATATTATATTTTAAGATTTTTATTATATAGTACTTCCGGTAAAAACTTCCCTCAATTATTTATTTAAAATTATAGTTTAAAAGTTATCATACATTAAAAGTCTAATAATAGCATTAATGTGTACACTTTATTCTTCCTTCTACAGTCTATACCGTTGTGGCGAGATAAAAAACTTTTTTTGGGGTTTGTTATTTTGTTTTATCTTTATCGTTTATTAAAATAAAACATATTTAAATACCAAATAAAAAAAAATAAAATAAACCATATTTAAACACCAAAATAAATAATCCCTAAAAATCACACAGTAATTAAAAATGTTTTAATTCCATATTTTATAAAATTTTAATATAATTGATACAGGGTTAATGAGGCAGCAAATATTATATTGTGTTGTGTTTTCCTTATTTTATAGGTTTTTTCATCTTTCAAAACTTAGCGAAGTTCATTTATTGAGGCTGGTGCTCCATTTCGCGACCTACTCAAGTATGTCCCAAAAGTATTCTTTGGGGTTCAGATCTAGCGAACACACTGGCCACTTCATTCTGTTGTTACTTAATCAGTCCTTCCTGTCCATATTGAAAAATAACATCAAGAACTAATGATAGAAAAAATTGCAAATTGTTGGTGGCAAGTTCATTTCCTTCTTCTTTTCCTTCTTCTCGTTCAAAAATGAAGGCATTTGTTGACATGAACCAAAAAACAAAATGCTCAGGAGACATAGTTCTGCCCGAAAAATAATGTTTTAGAGAAAAATGCTTACGAAATTATTGCATAGGGTCTGTTAAAGTTAACGTAAAAAACAACACTTCTAGATTAACCCCGTATAATAAGTCAACTACTAAAGTTTATAAAGAACTGAGTTTACGAATTAAACCTGATATATTTAAATACAGGTTGCTAAAAAATTATGAATATAGAATAAAAGAAATACAACAATAATAAATTAAGAATATACATAATAAAGAAAATAATAAATAATATACAACAATAAGAAAATAATAAAAGAAATACAACAATTTAAATTCGAGGAAAAAATGTTCCGTTTTTTCCTCGTGTTTTTGTATTAGTGCATAAAAATGCTTTATGTAATGCAATAGAATTGCGTTAAAATATATACATTTAAAACCTTCTCCAAATTGTAAGTAAACTACTAAATCACGGTTATCGATATTCACCCTTCGGTATCGATACCAAGATTTTATCTGCTCTATGCGGATTAAAATTAGCAAGTGCCAATATAAATCCTTATTATGCATTCCTCGATCGCATGTTATTTTATGCACTTTTTCCGATAGCTTCGCGTGCGTAAACGTTAATTTCCAGCGAATTTGTTACCTAGCAGGAGATAAAAATGACCGTTTGCACCTTCTATATCGAATAATTATGAATTGTCTTCTCCGGTTTTCAATCGCTCCGGTAATTTGTCGTATTACTTTTACGTTCTTTTTTTTTGTTGAGGATTTCTTTATCGATAGCTCTCTGAAAACAACCTGTTTGTTTTAATGGTTTATGTATGAGAGATGCGTCGAAGAGGCATGATCGAGGTTGAGACGCTTTTTGCTAAAAGGAAATTAGATTCTGCTTTAAATCTAAATTGATACTGATTATTTTTGATTATTTGACTTGTCATTATCGGCTTTTTAATAGTGAAGCCTATTTACCACCAACAGGAAATTAGAATTTAAATGAAAAAAAAATAACCTAAATAAATGAAGTCTAATGTTGATACTTACTGCAGAAAAGACTGAGGAAAGGAGCTGAAATGACTGATGAGCTAAGTTATTTTATTTCTTTTTAATTATTAGTATTACCATACAAAAATATAATAATTCATACTTTATAGTTTGGATTCTTTTACCACCCTATACAGGGTGTCCCATTTTGGTTGAAATCATACGGTATCTCCGTTATTAGTGAAGATAGAAGGGTGCAATTTGCACAAGCCTGTCCCACTTTTTCCTACGCCACTGTATTCTACGTAAAAAGTTCTACAAGAATCAGTTTTCACCTTCTCGATATCATCCACAATAACGTAGATACGGGGGCTGTCCCAATTTGCAAAATTTTTGAAAAGATCCTGTAGCTCAGAAACGAAAGGGGGCTATGAAAATTTTGTTTACAGCATCTTTCGTTTGACAAAAAAGTAGGACAGGTTTGTGCAAACCGCATCCCCCTATCTTTGCTAATAACGGATATACCGTATGATTTCAACTAAAATGGGACACCCTGTACATCACTAAATGATATTAGTAATAGATGTTTATTTCAGCTTTCACGTAATATGTGACATTTAAATTTAAACCGCTCACCTAGTAACAACAGTCGATTTAAATGGTATTGACGCTAAAATAGTCTGAGCGTTTGATGTCTCCCAGGTGCGAATTTTTATTTTGCGAAACCTATTTTCGCCATACGTGAGCTCACGGACTATAATAGCCAATGTATTACGAGTGTTTTTCTGCTCGTTATGTGATTCACTTTATAATTGACTGACGTTATGTTGTATTAAACTACATATTAACGGCTGATTCCTGGGTATATCACCTGTAAAAAGAACATAATCGAAAACCTATTGTCACTCATGCTTTTAAAGTTACTGCGTGGGTATATGGGCTTACATCACTTTGTGCTGCTCTCAGTGACTTAAATTTGATCTAGGACTTAGAGGACCCCTTTACAAACAATATTATAACTCTAACCTCTAACACGTTTTCGTAAATTTTGGACTTACACCACTTGGTAGCTACGGGGCTCGGGTGAGAACCCGCGTCCGGTTTGTGAAAACCGCAAGATTTTACCTTTACATATATAGCTTTTTCTTTACAATACAAGCTTTTTCTTTTATATTTTGAGCATAGAGATAGAAAAAAAACAGTGGATAACTTTGAAACGCAGTTATTATAAATATTCACCATTAAGAGAAATGAATTTTTGAATTCGTTTGAACGAATTCTGAAAACAGTTATTTCATTCGCTTGTTGGTACCTTCAAAATTGCGGTTTTGAAGGCGCTGGCTGCATCTTCTGGGAACCTTTGACCAGCAGCCATTTTTAATTTTTGGAACGGCAAAAAAGTCGTTAGGACTTCGGTCGGCACTGTATGGAGGATGATCCAACAATTCGATGTTTTCTTGCTTTAAAGACTCAATTGTTTTTCAATCTGTGTGAGAACTTGCATTATCTTGGTGGAGGATCATTCGTTGTTGAGGTTGAGGGTTAGTTTTTCGAAACTTAGCAATTACTTCCTGTAAACAAATAGATGTACCGATCAGCAGTAACAGTTCTTTGATCTTGAAGAGGAATTGTTGTTACATGACCCGCTTTTGAGACAAATATCGCTACCATCTTCTTGAAAACACTTCGAGAACGGATAACTTTCATTCGTTTTAGTTCATCTTGGAACACCCATATAGCTGATTGGCGTGTATTTTTGGGTTCATAAGAGTAAATCCAGGATTCATCACCTCTGACAATACTGTATATTTTATATTTTTTTATTTTTCAGCGTTAAACCGGTGTAGAGTTTTTTAACAGTAATTGATTCTAATTGATAGCTGTTCTTCTGTCAACAGATGCAGTATGCAATGAGAAACTTACTTTTTACAGATAATTCTTCATTTAACATTTTTTAAAATGAGGTCTTTGAAATGCCCAATGACGTGCTCCCCATGCCGATTTGTTTGGATCAGCTTACGTACCGCATCGACGTTTTCCTGGGTAACTGCCGTTGTTGATGGACTTGTTCTTGGATCGTGGTTAAAGTAATCCATCCACATTTAAAATATCCATACCAACGAAAAATTTACGACTAATATGTTGTCTCATTACCGAAAACGGAAACCAACTCGGAGATACAATCTTGTTGAGACAAAACTGTCTTCGCAAATTGTAAAAAAGTATTGCGTGAAAATATTTTTGGCTTAGTTATATTTTTCGACTGAATCAACTTCAGAAATTCAGTTTAGGTACAGCTTTAAACGAAGCGGTCTAAAATTTTGGCGTTAAGCTAACTAAAGATGGCATTTAATTTAGACATTTGATATATGTTGATAGGCGCCTACTATGTTTCTATATACAAAATATAAAACAACATTGTCAGCGAGGAAACCATAATTTGTAATCAAAATGGGACACACTGTACAATTTGTAATGACGGACTGGGTATTATATCACCGTTAAAATGATTTCGGCTTTATTTTGAGGACATGTTTTTCGTTATGTAGCGATATCAGTTTCGCCTTCGTCGCGTCGCCTGCGCCTCCTCGATCTGCCGCGCTGTTTCGTAATGGCCGATTTAACTTTTGTCCATTTTTGTATCTCTCGCGTACTTTATGACTTTTTATGGACCCACACTCGGCTTGCTAAATTATCCGAGGCATATGGTCGGTCGGTCCGTCTATCGGTCTTGGGCGTGATTGCCATTGCCAGATACGGTCGGAAATGAAAAACGCAATACCGCAATTATTTTATATTTCGATTTTAGCCTTAAGCCCGGTCTAGACATAACGTTTTGCATGTCCGTTAAAACGGAGAAACATCTAGGGACGACAGTTATCCGTCTTTCGTCTTAAAATTCGGTTCAAGTAAAACGTACGATCTATACATTATTGAATATTTTATAATATACAGGGTGGTCCGAACTGTATTCCGGAGACTTCGGCAACATATTTTACAGATAAAAATAATTAAAAAAGTTCGTATAACGTATGTCCTAAAGTACTTAGTTTCGGAGATATAGGGTGTAGAAGTTTCATTTATATTTCGATTTTTCCAAATAATTTCTGAAGTAACGTCAATATTTCATGAAAATTGCCATCTGGGAGTATTTTGACATGAGAAATTTGATTTTGATGGCAATATGACTCGTATTTGTAGGGGGTGCCACTTACATGTTTACCATTTTAATTGGTTTGAACAGTAATAACATTTTGTCCGTACCTGTATAAAACTGCTGAGTGAAAAATATACATTCCCGCGATTTTTTACGTATAAAATGTCTCTCGGTAAAAATCGCTACGAGCAACCGTTCTCAAGATATTTAGAATGGAAATAGTCAATACATGTCATTAGTTATTTTACTGAAAATATAAATTTGGGAGCTTTTTATTTTCTTAAATTAGTCGTAAATTTTTCTTCGAAAAAATGACAATAAAACAGTTTCTGTTGAATTATTGGCACACAAACATTGCAAATTTATGATTTCAGCCTAATAACTATTTAGTCAGAATGTTTAATTAATGTCAATGATGACAGGTATTGATAATTTCGATTCCAAATATCTCGAGAAATCGCTACGAGGATTTTTTGGGAAACAATATATTTATTATATATAATTTTTTAAATATTTTAGGTTTTATTTTTAATTTAATAATTAATATTTTAGTAATTAATGTATGTATTAACAGTTGTCACGAAACCCACAGTAGAAATATTTAAATTTAAGGCAGAAGATACTCGCTATAAATCGAAATAAGTAGAAACAACTTTAAAAATTGGTGTATTGTGCTTAAAATCAAACTTACTTCTCTGACTGCAGTCAAGGGTAATAAAGAACATTTATTGTCACGTTCTCGTTCACAATAGTTTATCAGGAATGCCGCATGCTCTTGTTAGAATCATTTGCTCTATAAAGTAAAATGAAGAACTACTCCGGTTTTAGTGAGGTTTATAGGCTTTAGTGTCAATTTAGATAATATGATTGATGATTGATGACGTGCATCGGAAAATGTTTTGCGATTACAATATGTTCCCATATATTATCATATTCATATATTATGAAGATATTATGTTTCTTAAGTTAATATTAAAAAAAAATCCAAATTTTTTTTCAAAAAATACCAAATTTAAAAAAGAAGTGGCAAAATAAATCTCATAGATCATAGACGTGTTTCTGGGATCGAAATATACTACCACTAAAAATATTTGCACTTATTTAAGACTCACCCTGTATATTTTTATATCTGTCCAAACAGAAGGCTTAAACGTAAATGATGTAAATATACAGCAAAGCAATCTAGAAAAATATCCACTGACGGACAACTGAAAGTGAAACAAATTGAGGAAAGAGGAGAAGAATAAATAATTTGTTTGAGAAAAGTTTTAAACCATTAATAATATTGTGAAAAACAAATAGTTTTAGGAAATACTTACCTATAAATGCGTATTTTTTAACCAGGTGCACATAAATTTGCATACCCATTATTATGTTTGAATATTTTAAGTAATGTATCATCTATTAAATACTAGTTTTTGTTGAGATACATTTTTCAATTTTACTTTTCCAGAACTAAAAAAAATTAAAATAAATAATTCTTGCGTAGAATAAATATGTATATCGGAACAAATCAAAGAATTGTAGGTATACACGGCGACATTAATAAGAAGTAAAAAAAAACAGACAAAAAGTATAAAAGGAAATAGCAAAAAAAATACTTGAAAACAATAGAATAAAACCATAACGTAATTTTGCAACAGCCCGCATAAAAGGAAACAAGCTTTTTAAATAAATAAGACATCGATTAAGAAAAAAAACATTCATAAAAAAACGTTTAACACCTCTTCCGGGCCTTATATCTAGCTCCCACGGTTTTATAGTCCAGATTAATAATCGAAAAATACAATATTTACTGACATTTAAATTTTTAATGATCACGCAATAAAAGTAATATTATTGCAATATAATATTATGATTTCTTAACGATTTAAGATTCGCTGATGGCATAGTCCTAATTGCCAACAGTCCTGAAGCGAACTACAAGCACAAATTAACGAACTAAATACAGCCAGCAATAAAGTAGGTCTCAAAATAAATTTAGCAAAGACTAAATTAATGTACAACGAACTAGTACGCAGAAAAGACATTTTAATAAATAACATAACACCGGACATAGTGTAGAAGATTATATAAGTCAGCAGGGAGTACTTATGGAAGAAACTCATCATATTCAAACCTAGAATGCCAATTTATCTTATGAAGAAAACATTCGATCAATGTGTACTACCGGTCATGATCTATGCATGCGAAACCTGAACACTTAAAAGGGACATTATAAGGAAACTGCAGGTCGCACAACGCTCAATTGAACGAAATATCATGCTGGGATAACCAAAAAAGACCGGTGTAAAAGAATAGAGTGGATACGACAAAAGACCCATGTAATAGACGTCATCCAGAGATTCAAATCCCTCAAATGGCAATGGGTAGGACACCTAGCAAGAAGGACGGACAACAGATGGATCACAAAAATTACAGCATAGCACCCACGAGGAATTAAGAGACCTAGAAGAAGACCAAACCTGAGATGGGACCATGATATTACGAAGTTAGCAGGGATAACTTGGATCCATTCAGCTGACAATAGACAACCATGAACCCAACTACAAAGAGAGTATCTAAATATGCGAGGGAGGCTACACCATAATTGGAAATGGTTGAATAAGCTGAAAATCATGATAATATTGATGATATTATCATTCTAATTATTATTCTGAGTTCTGAACAAACGTAGGCTAAACGAGTCAAAGTAATTTTATGAAATTCTTCTCGTATTAGTTTGATTGGCTCTTTTATACCAAATATATATGCTAAGAAACCCAACATTTTTCAGAACTCGGAAATTATCACTGGAGTTTTGAGTCGCCAACTTGACCATATTACTTAGAAGATAAGATCTTTAGTAACTATTTATCAGACTCCGATTCCGATTGTGAGTGTAATTACATTTCATTAAAAAAAAATAAGGAAATGTTTCTACACCTACTTATTATTATATAATTTATTAACCAAATGAACTGGACTATAATATGATCGTCTGAAATCAACCAACACAAATTTATGCACACCTCTCGCATAATCACACAGGTGTTTAAAATAAGTATGACACACAAAAAGTTGTCTCTTAGAGTTCAAAATTGCCGTTTTTTTTTTCCTTTAACAATGGCTTAAATTTTTACCGCTCTTGAACTCTTCTAGTCTGCTGCAACACCTACACGACATTGGCGGAGATAAATATCAACTACAGGATTTTACCGCCTTTTTTTCGAAGCTTATCTATTGTGATTTAAATTCAATAATATACCTTATTAGAATAATATAAAGGTTAAATATCGGTATAATTTTTCGGGGGTTTACTGCAAAAATTTTGAACATTTTATCGAATTTGTTTATCGATGTACCCAATTCTGGATGGCTGGATACGCCAATGCTGTTAAAGCTTCGTCTGGTATTTAATATTCTATATTGCGGAACACCTTAAAGACAAGCTATTAACATTCAATAAAATGTATTCCTTATTTTTTTCTTCGTAGAGATATGCAAATTCGCTGAATTCTAATGAATCGTGTTTTGGACGAAATCGTAACATTCGCAATATTGCTTTGTTTATAAGCCGTTTTATAATCCTTTTGCGTATTTGTTTAATTTTTAACGCCAACTAACGTTTTTAAAACTGGAATTTCTATGAAGTGATGTAAAAATACTACCCGAGTCGCATTTTGCAAATATGTGTACACATCTATAAATCAGTCAACAAAAACAACATGTGACCTTTAGTTATTGAAATGCAATCTCTGTTTGTGTTCCTACAAATAAATAAATGCAGATTTGAATGTATTTCGTAAAAAAATTCATATAAAATATATGAAGACTACAGGGGAAAAACGATCTAAGTCACATTTTCTTACTTTTGAGATAAATGATTTTGAAACTTTAAAGACTAAAGGAAAAGAAATAAAATAAAAAAAAATATAATAAAATGTAGCCAATCGTAAGAAGTTTTTATCAATAGTTATATGTATAGACATTAACTGATTAACAGACAAAACAAAGAAAAATAATTTGTAGCAAATTTGTTAGATAAAATAAAACTCGTATTCGCTTGGTTCAATGGAAAAGTGATCCAAGTCCATATGGAATAATTCTGTATGTTACTCCGAAAACTCCGAGGATTACTCGTGCTGGAATAAAGAGAAAAATATGTTTTTATTCTCATTTTTATTATTAATATTGTTATTATATTTTCTTAATATTTTTTATTTATTTCTTATTTTTATTATTATTTTTTATTAATATTATTAGCATTAGATTATTTTTTACTTAGGAATAGCGATTTGTTTCTGATAAAATGAAACTACACTACTAGACAGTTCCCTTATGGTTCCACTAGAACATTTCCAGAATTTAATTTCTTTGAATTTAAAACCAGTGACACAATAGATATAATCAGACTTCTTTTCTTAGGCAGAAATAATTGATATTACTCACCATATCTGCATCGTTTAGATGAGCATTGTTTGACGCACAAGGCAAATTTGTGTAGTAGTCTTGCAGAGATTCATCTACGAACTTTTTCAAAAATTGTAACTGCTCATACTTGAGTTTGGGCAAAGGAATTAGGTCAGCATAAAGTTGTTGTGGTGCTCGAATAAAAATAGTTATTCGATTTGTATGCGTTGATATGTTTAAAATGGAAGTCCATGAAATATGGACTTGGATCGGTCTTGGACCGTGAATTCACGTGGACTTACATCGCTTTTCCAAAGTATTAATATTTTAATCGCTGATTTTAGTGGACTTAGATAATTATTTCAGTGTTACATTATTCCTATTTTGGAACGGACACTTCATGGGCATAAGATGGCAGTGTTATCTCAATTTCCATTTTTTTGGTGGGGGTTGGTAAGGGGGTATGGGAGGGTTTTCATGGCCCGGGAAAGCGGTAGTAATAGCCCTGTATGGAGCTGTTAAGGAGGTGAGTTTTGTTAGCTATGCCGGTCAAGCTTAATCATGTGACTAAAGGTACGTTGAATTGGTATAAACCAGGGTTGGAAATTTTTTTTTAAATCAAAAAAATCAGATTTTTTTTGTTTAAATCAGATTTTTTTGATTTTAATAAAAAACATTACTTAAATCGGATTTCCAAAATTAGATGTAATGATGTAATTATTATATCGTGAGTAGTTGCACAATAATTGTACCTGGTTTTATCTAAATTAAAAATTATAGGAATCATTCGCCCTTCTTTATTTATTCAAACTTTTGAAATGAGTTAAGTTTGTTAATTGTATTTTTACATTAATCATTACACTAATTAACAGTCAGTTCTCGTAATATTTATGTATAATGTCTACGTAATTTTACGACAGTCTTTCTATATTTAATGAGTGCCAATAAAAAAACTATAAAACAAAAAATAACCAGCAGCTTTTATGAGCTTTATTAGTCGAAATTCCCACTACGTTTGGTTAGAATTTGATTTTAATATCGTGTATTATTTGATTTTTATTGCACATTTGCCGCACATAAATTGAACTATTAAATAAATTAGGTGATGTTATTAGGTTACCGGTATTAGTCCATAAATTTTACTGCAGCGTGTGTCTACGTATGTCTATTTTAAGATGTTATAATAAAACCGACTAGCAACAGAGGATAAAACCGACCATCGAGCTGTAAAGCGTCTTAATAAATTGGTAATTTGTTAAACACGTATCTTTCTAATGTAATAATGTCAATTATACGGCAAGTGATGATTTAGAGGCTATAAATAAGTTATTGTCTGTAGGGGAAGGTAGAGTAGGAAGTTGGTCTTCACCAAATAGCTTTAGTTCTTCTCGTGTTACTTTTCCATCATAGGGGAATATATTATAGTAAAAAATCAGAAGAACCTTATGATTTTTAATATAGTAAGTAATGAAAGAAAGTATAGTAAATGAATATACATATAAAAATAATATATGTTAGAAGAAATGTAGATATTGTCATTCTCATATCTCATTATTATTGAAAAATATCATTTGTTGAAGCTAAATTTTAAAATATTTAAATATACAAAGTGTCTCAGAAATAAAAAACACATTTTAACTGGTAGTATATTTCGACCCCAGAAACACGCCTATGAGGGTTTTTTGCGAAAAAAATTGTTGCAATTTTTTTTTTCGGGATATCTTAAAAAACTTTTTAGTGCCACTTGTTTATTCACCCGAAATTTTTTTATCTAAACCCTACAGTGTTGCCACCTCCTACATATACTGCCGAATTCAACATATTTGTATTCACAAAATTCAAATTTCTATACAAATTACGAGTATTGATATTTTATTCTTATTAGTGGGCTCTTCTTAACTTAAAAAAATCAGATTTACAATTTTTGTTTATTTTAATTTACAAAGTTTGGATGTGACAGCTTCACATTTCTGAGAGCAACGGCGATTGAACTTGTTTCCATGGCTAACTAAGTGAAATTGTTTAAAACTTATAAGAATTGGCTATAACTCAGTAATTTTTCGAAAAAAACATATTATAGCTTATATCGCTAAAAAGCTTGAAAAATGGCGCTTTTTATGAAGTCATGGCCAACTATGGTTTCCATTTAAAGAAACATAAGTTTGTGTTATATGTTAAAAATGACAGGCTTTAGAAAAAAACGGAGAACACAGTCTCATTAAGGATGTGATTATCTACAAATTTTATCTGAAAACTTTTTGTCTAAAATAGATTATAATGGAATTAGGGACAATTTTTAAAAAATCCGAAATTTGCTTTTTTCGGAATATCTAGTAAGCCATGAACTTTTTCAAAAATCTGAAAGGCGCATATTTACGACCCCACAAAACTGCAATTCTCTCCCCATTTAACCGACTCTCTATCTCCAGTAGTTTCCGAGATACCCATAGAGAACAACGTAGGAAACTCCCCCTGTATATGACATGCTACGCAGTTATTGTTAAAGTTTCGCCCAAAAATAAATATTTGAAAAATTCCCTATATTGGGCGGAACTTATAGTTTTGCCATTCTTTATCTCTATACATATAGTGAATTTAGAATTTAAAACTGTTTTTGTAAGTAAGATATGTAACAAATAACGTGAGGTAACTCTATTATGCTTTATGCAACCCAGTTTATACAGAGAATACAAATTTTATTAAAAATGATAATTTAACAACTGTAGTTGTTTTCAACTCCTTGCCAATTATTTTTCGATTTTATATCCAAAAATAACAAAAATAAAGATCCCTAAAAATCGACAAGACGCGATGTATGTAGTATATTTAGAACCAAACGTTTTACATATATTTCGAAGGATTCGTATTTTTTTCGTTATTTTTATCGAGATTGCAAATTGTTGGCAATTGGGCCTCTTTGATCTTTTGGCAGACGACAGGCGTCTAGGACGGACACAAGAGCTACTACGCTAGACGCGAGTCTAGTCCTCTCACGGGTTACGGACACAGAGTCCCCCCGGGCCCCCTTTCGAGATTAGTCACAATTTTATATGAAGCTTGGCGCGATTTCAATGCCACAAGACGGCAGGCACACCTCTAGACGCGACCGCCAGAATCTTTCATCTTCATCTCGACGCGCCGCCGTTGCTATTAACGTTTCTGTTCAGTGTCGTACGTTTTAACATTTCAAAAAGGTGTCTTATTTCAAAGACAAGAGTTGTTTCTTTTATCTATATTTTTATTTATTTTATCTGATATCTTTTTTTTATTATTTTTGTCAATATTTTGGTCTAAATAAGCTTTATAACTGTTATTTTCAAAATCTTTTTAATGGTTTGTTCTTCTGTAGTTTGATTCTGTAGAGCGAGATAATATATGATTTCTAATTTCAAAAAAACGAGAGATAGAAGATACAATTTACTTCTGAATTTAATGACATGTAAAAGGCCACATTGATGGCATCTTTCACTGCATAAAATTCTTTTAAATTTTGTTTGTAGAAAACTGTTTTCTTTTAAATTAATCGCCCTCTATTATGTACTAGCGAAACTACCGCATCAAAATATCTGATTTGGAGACAGGCTTTAAAAGCCTGTCTCCTTTTGAGACCTACGATTTTATACATGTAACGAGGCTTCTGTTGCGTGGCTAGATATTCTGTGGTACCATGCTGTAATTGTTGCGATCCATCTGTTGTCCGTTCTTCTTGCCAGGTATACTGCCCATTGTCATTTAAGAGATTTGACTCTGTGGATGACATCTATTACCTGTTTTTTTGTCGTATTATTAGGTTATTTTATATCATTCTGTATATTTTTAAAACCCGGTTGACAAGGTTCAAGTGTACTTGGATCAAGTCAACTAGATGCGATCATATAAATATACTTATATAGATATTTCGCGCGTCTCACATTTTCGCTGTTTGTATGGTGTTAACTGTTTTATGAAAGTTGAGTTGGAAGGCTTTGTAGCATCGAATTAAGTTGGCAACCAGCCTACTTACTTTAGTGGTACAAAGCCTTCCTACTCGACTTGGATAAAACAAATAATGCTTTATTGTGCAAAAAGCCAAAATAGCTTAATTGACAAAGCATTTACAAAACAAACAAAAGCACAAAAAATATATAAATAATAAAAAATATACAATACAAATCATAAAATTTAAGTCATTAAAATTACAAACAGAACATACGTGGACAATTGCAGAGCACAAAAAAAGGCGTATCAATAAAATTTTACAATAAGAAAATTGTAAATGGATATAATTTTAAGAGTTATAAAATATTAAATACTCGACCTTTGACCAGTGTGTGAACTGATCAAAATTTTAAAATTCAAATTTTTCAACAGTTACATAATACTATAAAAGCAGCGTAAGTGACACGCGCAGCATTCTTATAAGTACAGCTGTATGGTAGCATCCAAGTGTACTTTGTCCAAATACACTTGGACCGTGTCAACCCGCATTTAAGTTTGTCCAAGAAGATGATACTGACAGTGATGTTTGTTGTCTGTCAACCATGTTGTCTGTCGACATTCTCCGTTAACTCTTTGAACAGTATGAATAGTGTATTTGGACCAAGTACACTTGGACCCTTGGTTATCCCGCCTGTATCATCTTCTCATCTTCAACTTGTTGCCAATTGGATTTTTTTCACACATAAGTACGCGTGCTCAAGTGTGTATGCAGTTTATGACGAAGATAAATATAGTTAGAGTCAAGTGGCAGATAGTGCCAACATAAAAAATTGTGTAAAAATGACATACATATATAATAGCTTATTGAGTGTTGAAGCAATATATCAACAATTCGAAATTCTTAATGCAAAATCTTGGAAGCTTTTTCTTCAATCATCGATTAAAATATTTGAACATATTATCTAATGATAAAGGTTCTATTAATAACTTTAACCTTTTCTGGAATGTTATTAATTAATTTTTATGAATGCTGGCAAGAAAGTAATCTTTAAACATGTTTGCACTTAAAACTAAAGGAAAAAATAAAATACACTGGTACAATGATGGTAAAATAATTTTCATCTAAATTACTGCTTAAAAAAACAGATTGTGGTAGTTAAAACACAGAAAAACCTACGTGGCAATTCAACAACGTATTTTTGTACACACAATTCATTTAGTGTTCTAAAAGTGGTTATTTTAAATATACAACTTGATTTTTATCTCAAAATGATATCCGACTACGCTAGAGTGTTTTATTTGTCTGAATTTTTAACAATCCAGATAAAACAGAAAAAAAACTGTAAAGGTTTAACTAGAATATTTTCTGATACCTTGTAATTTTAACGTAATTATAAACGAGAAGAAACTTCCTCAAGGGTAACTTTAATTTTTCTATTCTAGAAAATATTTAACATAAACTCTACTTAATAGCTTACTTAATATAGTTTTATGCGGGATAATTGCGGATATAATTGTATTAAAGGACGAGACGCCTATGAGCAACAAGAGCGTTCCATTCAAAGGCGAACTGATGGATTATAATCGGTTTACAATTTCTCAGCAAGAATTTTAATCTTATTCAGAAATCTGAAAATATGTATCGCTCTCAACGTGAATTATGACAAACACCGAGGTGGAAACGTTCATATATGGATTTTTGTCAAGATTTTTTTATAATGATTTGATTTGTTAAAAAAATGCAGCCACAGTGGCGTAGAGGGCGTTTTGGGCGGTCAAGTAAATACTTTGTAATTACATTATTAATACAGTGTCTCTTATACTACTGTAATACCAAAGTTTACATGTAAACTTTGGTAATACTGACATATTGCGAGAGTAACCCTGTATTTCTGACTTGGTATTGTCCTAACTTCTCCACTAGTTCGTATATATTTTATACTCTTTTTATACTGAGAAAATACCATAATATATCCATAATTATAATAGTTAATAATTCGACTTATTTTGGTATTCCTGTGACTGATACTTTTCTAAATAATAGTAGGTTAATAATTTAAACAAAAGATACCATATAAGTTCTGTTTACCACATTACACGAATATTATTAAATTAACCTTTATTTAGTTATAAATTTCTTATAAATTGATTAATCATTCTTTAAGATTCCTTTTTCAAAAATTCGAATCGTAAAAAAAATCGAAAAATTTAAGTTATTAAGTACTGTTTTCTTTGAGATACTTATTCAGAATAGTTCTAACAGCTACGTAGGTAACCTAAATGACGTTTGTTATATTTATTACTCGTAATAATTTCATAAATAGATCTAAAAATAACGAGTCAATCAACAGACTACTTGAAACAAAATAATTAAATGTAACGTAATACTTTGTTTTTAACAGTATTAAAATACAGTATTTTAAATAATAGAAATGTGTTGATTAGAATCTGGTCTAATATGATGTAGATTAACTTCCTTATAAAACGTCAGTATCATTAGAGAATATTTGATTTCATTGACAAAAGGATTCGTTAGATACATTTTTTTCATACGAAAGTTTAGCCAAGTATAAAACAGCCTCTACCCTAATCGGAGAACTCTTCGAACCAGATCAAGGTCGCATTTTGTCACCCAACTTTGTCGCATTTCAGTTTATTTCCAGTTGTCTTGACCTACTTCGGTTTGCCTCGACCTACTTTCGATTCTTAAAAGCGCCTGAAAACTACTCGTGAGGAGGGAGTGGGAGGATTTTTTGCCGTTTCTTGTTGCCTCGTTCATTTTTGTTTCGTTTTGAGCTATTTCCAAAACGTGGCGGTATCGGTACCCGAAGCAAAGGACTTTTTTTCGTAAATTTCAGTGAAATAAGTAAACCTAGACGTTTTCAAATATATATATTTCACAGGATTAGTATTTGAACACGCGTTTGTAATATGTAGAGTAGATATTTAAGAACAAAATTTTTCACACCTAATCTGCAGGAATATAATTACAATATGTTTATTTTATTTAATTGTATTATAATTATTAGTATATAAAATGTACATGTTATGTTTATTTACTCAGCCTTAATTGATTAATATACCAGTAGTATTGCTTGATGAGTAATAGAGGCAACATCATCAATGTATCGAGCTGATTGGGAAAATTATTGATTGACCCGATGCAAATAAAAGATACTTTTACATATAATAATAACCTGGTTTGATATAGGTACTCGTAAATCCATTCAAAAATAAGAAATAATTAGACGATTTTTTAAAGAGTTTAACACCATGGATTATAACCTATAAAAGGCGGACCGCCAGAACAGTTGTTGGTCACTGCGTATTGCCCTGCAGTTTTACGATTTTAAGTTTTGGAAATATATTTTTTTACTATATTGTAATTAATAATGTTAGATAGAATAACATAGAGGAATAGCCAATTTAATCTACCATCGGTAACTGTTCTCTAAATGCACTGTTTTTGATTTTTCATATCAGTTTAATATAGTGGTATTACATTACACTTCATTACAAATTAATTATATTTATTCATACTCCACATTTACTTATTTTTCTAAAGCCACCACAACGTTTGACCTTGATTGCTTTGTGATATTTCACAAAATAGTACGATAAAAATTAGTTCCCACGTTTTCTGATAGAAACCAAACCAAACATTTCGGGAATAGTGTAGAGGCGGTTTTATAAGAATTATATTTGAATAAAAATATGCCAATTTCAATATAAAATAAGCTATGATACACGAATCTTTAGTAAACCAAATTAAAAATATAATTTACTGTGTCAAACTCAATATTAATTGATAACAAAGACACAGAAAACAAATTTTAGTAACACTTAGATATATCAGTGCTTCTTGTACGGTGTTACTATTTACCGAAAACTCAGGACGAGTTCGGAACCGTCCGCATATAAATACACTTTTACAACTGGCGCCGAACGGCGAATCCGAATTAAATTAAGATTAAACAGGCTTAATTATCGAGTTAATCCTATGATAATAGTGTTATTTATGATCGGTTAGCTCCGAGCTACCACTCTCCGAGACTCATACGTACATTAATTATTAATGTTTGCTTTTGCATCTTCGTAAAAATCGTCGTTGCACAGCTACGCCATTCATCGTTCGCCCACCGTTTGCCATTTGGTAAGAAAACCGCAACTTTTGCGACGATAAGTGGGTCTTCGGAAGTAAATAACGAAAATATAATAAAGCGTAGGAGTGTATTTTGTCTGAAAAGTATCTCTTCCACTCGTTGATGTTTTTTATCCTTGAAGTTTTTAGCAGTGACAGTAACAGCTGATGGTGATTTTACGAAAGCCTTATCAAAAGTTAAAATTGCAAGGTAAAAAATATAAATACAGTATGGTTAAAAATATTTCTGATTGATTTAGATTAGGGATGGAAACAACGTAAAATGAAACATCGATAAATCGATACATGGATGTTTTCGAAGCAACAGAGTCGTCTGTTTAAAATTTTTGGTATATTTAAGTTTAAGCTGCCTATTTCAAAGAAAGTTCGACACGAGATTTATGATCAGTAAAATAATGTATATTATTCATAAATAATTCTATTCTAATGGTGCGGTACCAAATAAATTGATCTGGATTTAAAAAAAATCTTTATGAGTCGCATTATCATTTTATAATATAAATAAAAAATTAACAACTTAAATTTCTTTATACTTTTATAGTAGTCTGCGCCATTTTGAAGTAGTTTCAAGACAACAGACCAATTTTCCAAAATTTCCCACCAGACAAAATTATCCTTTCCATTTTTTGAAACTACAGGGTTTACCACTTTCTAATATTATGTATATTTCCAGCACATAAAATAACAAATATGTACTAATAAAGCTTTTGTGGTACTTTTAACGGACCAGTCCCACTTCTGATGTAAGCAAATCAACTAAAAGGTAACCACTGCTATGATAATATTGTGTTTCATAATCGTAACATAAAAATGGGTACCGAATATACAAAATTTATATAATACGGAACATCAGGCAAAAATAAGCAAAAGAAGTGTGTTTAGCTTGACTAGCTTGACATGAAGAAACGTGTTTTGCTTGACTTTGTGTTTAGCTTGACTGAATTTTAAGAAAGGACTGACTATTCTGACCAAGAATCAGCATCAATTATTATTATACAGGGTGTCCCAGAAATAAGTATTTTAAGGGGTGGTAGATCTCGATAAAACAAACATATTTTCTCTTTACCGTTTTTCACATAAGTCCAAAATAACGGAGTCATTTTACTTTGAAAATTTTCAAAAAAATGATTTTTTGCTAACATTTTGAGACCCGCTGGATCTTTTCTGAAGTTTCTTTCTTGTAAATTTAATGTACTATCTGTGTTGCCATATTATCAAGAAATTATGTTTTTTAGCTAAAAACTAAAAAAAATCAAAACATTTTTCAAAAAATTCCGAATTTTCAAAAAAAAAATTTCGCGAAAAAAAAACATAGGCCTGTTTTTGGGGTTGAACTATACTAGCAGTTAAAATACTTGCACTTATTTCTGGGAGACTATGTATAACACATTATTATAATTAATACATAATCGTAACAATAATATTCCTCTTACATTCATAACATTGATTAGATTTGTTTATTTTTATATTAAAGAGAAGCGACAACAGTTTTTTTATTTAGTCAATTTAATAAAGTCATTTGTTGTCTTAAATAGGTGTAAACATTTTCAGGGCTGGTAGATCTCGATAAAAGAAACATATTTTCTCTTTGCCGTTTTTCAAATAAGTCCAAAATAACCGAGTTATTTTACTTTGAAAAGTTCCAAAAAATGATTTTTTGCTTAAATTTTGAGAAGTACTGGATCTTTTCTGGGTTTTCATTCTCGTAAATTTAATCTACAATCTATGTTGTCATATTATCAAGAAATTATGTTATTTAACTTAAAACTAAAAAAAAAATCCAAAAGTGTTTTCAAAAAATTCCAAATTAAAAAAAAATTATTTCGCAAAAAACCTCATAATCGTGTTTCTCGGGTCGAAATATACTACCCCTAAAAATATTTGCACTTATTTAAGACTCACCTGTATAGTTGGTAATTATCACTCAGCTGTCGTATAAATAATAATACAATATAAATAATTATAAATTCAGGACAGTTTAAAAATAAATAATTCAAAGTTAATATCACATATACTTACTGTAATAAAAATGTTTTTTACGATGTTAAATATGGAAACTACAAAAACTTTAGCGGCTTCAACTATAGAGCTTAAGATTATAAATTTCAATCAATCAAAAAGTCCATATTCATTGCGTGGCAGAAACAAGGACAAACATCACATGGAAGACCTTTTCTCGCTTTTGATATTAAACAAAAAGACCGCATCGAGCAAAATTCTTCAGATTACTTTGCCGTTTTTAGCGAGCTGACTACTTCTGTATTTGGAAGACTTAACAACAAAATCCAACGAATGCATGGTTATTGTGGGGTTCGTTAGTACTGTTCTGCAGCTCTTTATTGTATATAGGTACCTTATGTCCCATTTTCAAAACGTAGTCATATAATATGCTTCACATCAACTTGTATATTCTTTTGTTATCATTAATATTTGCAATACAATTATAAAATTTTAGCTTTAATATTTTTTATTGTTGTTGTTCACTATATTAGGTTAATAGGTTTACGTAACCTTGCAGTAAAATAAAACAAACCAGAGTTACTCTCAATTCAAATATTTTCTCACGGACAAACATTGATGTTGACCTATTTAGTTACAGAATTAACTTATGTAAATATACAGGGTGTTTCAAAACAAATGCGAAAAACTTCAGGGGATGATTCCTTGTTCAAAATAAAGGGTAGTTTGCTTCATAAACGTTGGGTCAAAAGTCAACCATTAGGGAGATATCGCGGTACACAGATAGCGGAAAAATAATGTTCTTATTTTTTATCTTGAAAACGAAAAGAGATAAACTAATGTAATTTTATGGAAGCATTACTGTTATGAAAACACACTTTCTGGTAATTTTTTCACTTTTTTAAAATGAGTGGAAGGGGTTGAAATAAACTACCCCTATCATTCTTGTTAACGAAATTTAAAGAAAAGTCTTATCAAACACATACAAAAAAATTAATTTGGATAGTTTAGTTTGTTTAGAAACTTTTTTATCTCTTGTATTTTTTTGATAAAACTTACCGATTTGAAATTAAAAAATATAATGTAAAGCATTACATGTCAGGACAAAAAACATTTTCTGATAAAGAATCTAGTGGACTGTTGTAATTTTTTAGGAAAAAATCTAGTCGGCCGCTGTTACTTTTTAGGATGTTCCTAATATTATTTTATTTGACATTACTCTACTGCAATACGTTATTATCTAGATGATTATTATTATCGTTATTATCACTAGATTCTTAATCTAAAAATGTTGTTTGTCCTGACATGTAATGCTTTACATTTTATTTTTTAATTTCAAATCGGTGAGTTTTGTCAAAAAAACACAAGAGATAAAAAAGTTTCTAAACAAACTAAACTATCCAAATTAAAGCATTTGCATGTGTTTGATAAGGTTTTTCTTTAAATTTCGTTAACAAGAATGATAGAGGTAGTTTATTTCAACCCCTTCCACTCATTTTAAAAAAGTAAAAAAATTACCTGAAAGTGTGTTTTCATAACAAATATATATAAAATAAAAACATTATTTTTCCGCCATCTTTGTACCGCGATATCTCCCTAATGGTTGACTTTTGACCCAACGTTTATAAAGCAAAATAACCTTTATTTTGAACAAGGAATCACCCCCTGAAGTTTTTCGCATTTGTTTTGAAACACCCTGTATATCTAATATACTAATCTTATATCTTATGTAGAATATAAATTTACTCAAAATCTTAATTTCATCTCATTTTAACTCTCAAATAATGAATATGAGGTTTGTTGTCTATGCGTCTATTCAAATATAATTTCTAGTTGAAGATTTTTCTCTATATTCGATTCCAATTAAACTTTTAAACGTAATCGAGGGCGCGATTTTTAAATTCATTGTTGCTAACCATGGGCATATTGGGCGTCAGGCTGACTAACCGGAATTTAAATTTCCCGCTGGGGATTTAGGTGTGACATTTATTTATTTATATCCTGACATTATCATTCGTTTTGAAACTTTAGTTTTATATTACGAGTTTTTGGTTTAAATGAACTCTGTTGTGATACTTTAAGCTTAAAAACCTTTAGTAGCAGACCTTGCAGCCGAACATTGTTCTTTTTAGAACCTCTTTTAGTGCGAAGTGTACAAGATATATAATAGGCCTAATAGCCGTTGCAAAAAACTCATCGCAACCTTATTAGAATATTTTGAACAGGAAAGCGATAGTAATGGCCCTTTATATCCCTTAAGTGCTGTTAAGGAGGTGAGTTTTGTTAATGTGAATAATAACTCTTTATATATAGATAATTAATTTATTTTTGTTTCTTAAAACATTTTGATTAAAAGAAAATATGTACAAGTGGGCAACGCTGTGCCGGTCAAGCGTAATCAGGTAACTAAAAGTTTATTTTGATATGATCTATATAATTAATTCATAACGGAGAGTGATCTATCTAAAACGTCATACTTGTATATTATGTCATAAAATAGACAATGGAAGTTTGAACGTTGCTGATTTCTGCCATTTCAGATTATTTTCAAAAATCATAAGTGGCCGACCATGCTGGCTGATTTAAGAGCGACTTCGGGTATCTTTATGTCCTTAGATTCGCATCGCGCCAGATTAAGTTAAAATATATATCGTATGCACTAGTTATACTTACATTCTTGAAAAAACGAAACCAGTTTTCATATGCCAGGAATTGTCCGAGCCATAGTCGTTTTGCAGCCCACCGTGAAGCTAAAAAAACGGTAACAGACGACGAGAAAATTGTTATCCTTATTTGCGTTAACCATTTCTTACCCGTGTTTTTATAATGTTTTATTTCTTAAGTATGTGACGCGGTAAGAAAAAAAGTGGTCCAGCAGCCTGTGACAGTTTCTTTTAGGTAAAAATTTGATGTTGAAAATAATGTTTCTTTGTGTTTCAGTATCCTCTATCAGTATTATACTCGTAATGCTTATTATATGAAGTATAATGCAGTATGATGCAGTATTCATTGGTTTAATAGCACCAGTTATATAAACAAAATATTTAACCAATAAGCAGGATGTACTTAAAGAAAACCGGTAAGCAATATACAGGGTTATCCAATAATAGAGGTCGTTGGCTGTAGCTCATGAACCGATAATGATAGAACAAATCACATAAGTAAATCACAAATTAATGGGAGACTAACTCTTGCTAACAATGCATCGAAAACTTGTACTGGAACCAAACAGCACAAATAAAATTGGTCAATACCATGTCCAATCCCATACAAGTTAGAAGGGGGGTGCGACAGGGTTGCGTGCTGTCTCCACTCCTATTCAATTTGTACTCAGAGGCTATTTTCCAAGAGGCTCTATAGAGGTCGTGGAAATGGGAGTCAAAGTTAACGGAGTGTGGATTAATAACATCCGCTACGCCGACGATACGATCTGGATTGCAGATAATATACACGATCTACAACAACTGCAGTGGGATTCTGTAAGCTCCGTAACAAGAAATTTCTTGCCTAGCCTATGTTATTTGTATACGATTGATGAGTCACTAGACAGGAAATATGTTTACAGAATCGCACTGCTGGTCAACAAGCTAGGAGAACAGAGTAAAGCAATGGGTTTAAACATAAACATCAAGAAAACTAAATTTATGATAATATCCAGAAATCCAGATGTGTTTAAAAACTCCATTATAACATTTAATACAAGGCCCTCTGGCTCTCCAAAGATTGGACATCAGACAAGGAAATTAAATTTCGCATCGAACAAGCTCGGCAGGCATTCTTGAGGTTCCGAAAAGTACTTGTCTGTTCTGATTTTGACCTTAACCTCAGATTAAGATTCGTAAAGTGTTACGTGTGGTCGGTGCTCCTTTATGGTATGGAAGGTTGGACAATGAAAGCAGCTTATTAATAAACTAGAGGCTTTCGAGATATGGCTATATCGCAGAATTCTGAAGATACCTTGGACGGCTAGGTTAACAAATGAGGAAGTTCTGAGACGTGTCAACAAACATCGCGAAATGTTTGAATTGATTAAGAAGAAAAAAAACGCATACCTGGGGCACATAATGCGAAACCCCAAATATCAATTCTTGCATCTGTTAATCGAAGGCAAGATCGAAGACCGGAGGGGTATCGGAAGGAAGAAAATGTCTTGGCTGAGGAATGTTAGACAGTGGACAGGCCTACACGATGTACAGTGGTTAATAAACACCGACTTGCTAGACTTTTTGAAAAGGATAGGACTGGGAAATGTAACCTAAGGATGAAGAGGACCACAATAGATCCGAAAAGGTCGATATCCACCTTGAAGAATTTAATCTAATCTATTTTAAGAGTTAAAATAATGGCGGTCTTAAAAGTATACAAATGAAAACGTCGGCGTCGTCACACTAAGCTAGCTGATCGTTATTTGTAGTACTTGTTAAAGGTCAAGAGAACAATATTAAAAAATAGAGAAATAATTTAAAATTGCCTCAGACCAAATATAAATAAAAATAAAAAATAAAATATATATAATAAGTTCAAAAAAATTAAGAATTTTAGAAATTGCTTATATTTTTTAAAGTATAGTTTGAACGTTGAATGACGATTTGAAATAAATATTTATTTAGCTATTAAGAACTCTAAAGTTTTAAACCAACAATTCTATTTACGAGCTCGACAGTATCACGACGCCGTAAAAATTGTTTTAAAAAAATAATTTGAAACAATTTGTTCTAATTTGGTACATACCTGGAATTAGATAACAACATTCAACGCGATATGCGTCCTTATCTTAAGTACGTCTCAGTTAATGACATTTAAATCTTTTTAGAAATTTTCGATAAGGAGGTCGTTTCACGAATGAACGTAAGATAAATAATATTGTTATACGTTTTATTAGACCAGTTATATAACGGAAAAAACAATAAAAGGGGTTCTCTCAACACTTGAAAAATCGTAAAAGGAAAATTATCTTAATAGTTCCCATATTTGAAAAGCGCTATTAAGGTTTATAACTTCCGCTTTCAATAAACAAGTACATAAATGAATTACTTGTGTAAGATTTACCAAATCAAGATCCTTTTTCAAGATTGAAAATTGAAAAACACTTGTCGACATACTTGTCAGCATACAGCTAATGTCAATATCAAAATTCTTATAATAGTTGTTCAGTTAAATCGAATTTCAGTTTTTTAATAAGTTGAAATGAAAATCGATGGTTGCTATTGAAATGACGATCGATGACACGCCCCGTAAAATGTACATGCAAAATGACAGCGATCTTCATTTCCAAGCTATCTCTGACGTCATTTTTTCAATCGCATGGAATTATTTACCAAATATCCTATACTTATTCACACCCCAAAAAAGTAAGATTAAGAATGAATATTTCACCTTACTTTAAACTTACTTCTATATTAAAACTGATTTTTTGTGGATTTATATATTTAGTTAATAATAAGTGTTTTTATTTCATTCATGGACAGGGTGGACCATTTTGGTTGTTTCTATAGGGTATCCAGGAAACCGTGAGAAATATTCAAATTTTGATACTGCAGTCTCGGGTTCTTTTTTTGAAAAAATCACAATGGCGCAAACAGATCGTGGCTATCTTGATCGGTTTCGAAGCTACAGGGGGATTCTCAAATTTTGTACTTTTGAAGATGTTCGATAGTTTGTTTATTTCAACAAATAAGCAAAAATGAATTAAACATTCTAAAGGCACTTTTCTGTGTAGAATGCAGTGGCGTAATGTGTATGTTGGTTACACTTTGCAAAGCCACAACAAAACTATCTTGTAAGTCTTCTAATGTTCTATTTGCATTTCGATAAATTTCGTTTTTCAGCTCCAGAAAAAGAAGTCCAAGGGAGTGATGTCAGGTGGCCTAGGTAGCTAGAATTAAACTATTTGCTGACCTTTTAAAAATGGCTGGGTTTGGTTGCTCGCGCTCAAAATACCGCTCAAAATATAAATCACTGCCATTTTCTTGAAAATTGAAAAACACTTGTCGACATACTTGTCAGCATACAGCTAATGTCAATATCAAAATTCTTATAATAGTTGTTCAGTTAAATCAAATTTCAGTTTCTTAATAAGTTGAAATGAAAATCGATGGTTGCTATTGAAATGACGATCGATGACACGCCCCGTAAAATGTACATGCAAAATGACAGCGATCTTCATTTCAAAGCTATCTCTGACGTCATTTTTTCAATCGTATGAAATTATTTACCAAATATCCAATACTTATTCACACCCCAAAAAAGTAAGATTAAGACTGAATATTTTACCTTACTTTAAACTTACTTCTATATTAAAACCTGATTTTTTATGGATTTATATATTTAGTTAAAAATAAGTGTTTTACAATATTTTTTCATCCATGTACAGGGTGGACCATTTTGGTTGTTTCTATAGGGTATCCAGGAAACCGTGAGAAATATTCAAATTTTGATACTGCAGTCTCGGGTTCTTTTTTTGAAAAAATCACAATGGCGCAAACAGATCGTGGCTATCTTGATCGGTTTCGAAGCTACAGGGGGATTCTCAAATTTTGTACTTTTGAAGATGTTCGATAGTTTGTTTATTTCAACAAATACGCAAAAATGAATTAAACATTCTAAAGGCACTTTTCTGTGTAGAATGCAGTGGCGTAATGTGTATGTTGGTTACACTTTGCAAAGCCACAACAAAACTATCTTGTAAGTCTTCTAATGTTCTATTTGCATTTCGATAAATTTCGTTTTTCAGCTCCAGAAAAAGAAGTCCAAGGGAGTGATGTCAGGTGGCCTAGGTAGCTAGAATTAAACTATTTTCTGACCTTTTAAAAATGGCTGGGTTTGGTTGCTCGCGCTCAAAATACCGCTCAAAATATAAATCACTGTTTGTTAGACTCAATATAACATTCTAACATATTATATTTCTCAAAATTTTCAAATTTACCCATTTTTGTATTATTTAAAATACCCACACTTCAATCTGTTGAAATGAAATGTCACGCATCCATCAAAACTATGTCCCGATCACCATGACAACCGTTAACTTTGTTACTCGGCGCGGTCTACTACTAAGTTAGTTTGTGGTTGTAGTTAATAGTGAAAATAAATATAGAGTGTTATATATTTTTGAGAAGACCATGCCAAGCTGAATCAGGAAATTTAAAAATATACAGGGGGTTCTATTTAAAAAAAAAACAGAAGTATAGTTAATATCTAAAAAATATTTTTTCCGAAAAAAGTTTGACTACGTCACTGCATTCTACACAGAAAAGTGCCTTTAAAATGTATAATTCATTTTTGTGTAGTTGCTGAAGTAAACAAACTATCGAACATCTTCAAAAAGTACAAAATTTGAGAATCCCCCTGTAGTTTCGAAACGGATCAAGATAGCCACGATCCGTTTGCGGCATTGTGATTTTTTCAAAAAAAGAACCCGAAACTGCAGTATCAAAATTTGAATATTTCCTACGGTTTCTTAGATACCCTATAGAAACAACCAAAATGGTCCACCATGTACATGCAAACAAATAAAAAAAACTTGTAAAACATACTGCCTCCCCTGGCTGTTATAACTGTCTGTATACATCTGTTCATACTGCCAATGAGGGTGCAAATATGTTGTGTTATGTTTTCCTATTATTCAAGGATAAAGCGAATATTTATAATTTCTGCCATCTTCAACAAGATCAATGAATTTTGCATAATACTCGATACTAAGAACTATATTCAATCGTACCTACACTACAATAGTCATCAAAGCAACCTCGTCATTATGAAGAATAACATCAAAAAGTAACGATAATTGAAAAATTGCAAAATGTTTGTGGCAAGTTCATTTTGCTATCAAAAATTAATCAAGGCATGTGTTGATATAATGCAAGAAACAAAATATTCAAGACACATGGTTCTGATCTAAAAATGACGTTGTAGGAAAATTTGCTCATAAAGTTATGAGCACTGTGAAAACACAGGGTGTAAAAAACAACTCTTCGATTAACCCTGTATAAGAGATCAAATACTATAGATTATAATAAACTGATTTTACGAATTAAAGTTGATATATCTATATACAGTTTTCTAAAAAAAATCAAGGAAATAGGGTTAAAAATAAACAAATATAACATTTTAAAGTTGACGAAATTTTTTTCCGTTGCGTTTTTTTGCATCTGAGTGTAATTTGCTATGATCTTGCACCATACGAGTCGAGTCAACTAACATTATCATTAAAAGCACCAGTTCCTAGCCGCAATTTGTACGTACGCGAGCAACGTTTAATTATAAATAAGTCATCGCATAGCGCTACACAATTTTATAATTGGTAGGAGTATAATAGCACCACTACAATAGAGACCGCTTTAGAGATGTTAATTTTGGTCTGACCTTTCCTAACATGCAGCCAAGCCGTTGCAGCAGACTATGCGTCTGGTTGCATACAATTCGCATAGTTTTGTTTCGAAAGGCGAACGAGTGGTATCTTTCAGATACACATGCAGATCTCATTTCCATAATTTTTTATTATGGAAATGAGAGTTATGGCTTTTCAAATATTGGCTTGAATTTTATACAAGGACAGCATATTTCTATAACTTTATACATTTTTGATGACTGTTTCTAGCATTAAAACACTATTCAATGTCAGAAATTAATACATTTTCATATTATTTTACAATATAATTAACTAAGGATAAAGTACAAACCTACAGTACTTCAGAAAAATAAACAGAGATTTACAAAATCAAATACTAATCGCATATAGACAACTTAATAAATAGGTTCATCGGGGAGATAAATATGGATGCTAGAGATGGGGAATATTGGAATAACTATTTTCCAGTGTGATACATGCCCATACGATTGAAAAAAAACTGTTTTGAAGTTTGGAAAGCATGGAAATCGATACATTATCGATCGATGTTTTTGTAAACTAGTCTTTAAGAATACTCTCGCTAGATTTAAGTAGCAAATGTTATTTATCATCATCATTTTCAGGTTATTCAACATTGGCGTAATTAGGGGGGTACCCGGTGGTGCCGCCCCCCCAGGTACTGCTGGGCACCCCCAGAATAATCTTGAATTATGACTCTTGGCTACGGATTAATTTTTATTTGCTTGTGATGCAGTAAAAATGAGGTTTTCTAGTTTTGTTTAGTTAATATTATTTTGTTGTGTTCAAAAAATATGTTACGAGAACACGGCTTTGATAACCAAGTCTATGAAATTTATTGATAGAGTAATTCATGTAAAGGTTTCATTCAAAAAAATTTTTTTTTTAAATTATTCTTCATTTTTTAAAAAACAAAAGCCCTCTAGGCCCCCCCCCCTGGGTTCAACAACAGGCCCCCAGGCCCCCCAGGCTTTTTTTACGTAAAAAGCGTCGTAAATGTATATTTTTCTACTCAATAGTTTTATACAGGTACGGACGAAAAGTTATTACTTTTCAAGCCAGTTAAAAAATATCTAGGCGGTGCCCTCTACTAGTAGGAGTCATATTGACATCAAAATCAAATGTATCATGTCAAAAAACTCCCAGACACCAATTTTAATCCAAATATTGACATTACCGCAGAAATTATTTGAAAAAAATCGAAATAAAAATGAAACTTCTACACCCTGTATCTCCGAAACTAAGCATTTTTGGACATACATCTATACGAACATTTTTACTTATTTTTATCTGCAGAATATGCTGCCGAAGTTTCCGGAATACAGTTCGGACCACCCTGTATATTCTTCTACTATTTTCAGTGTTGTGTTATATATTATGTCATTTCTGACTACTAGCTCGACAAACGAAAATGTTATTATTAAAAATATACACATATTAACTAAGTTAAACGTTTGATACATATAAAATACTTTATTTGAAGATATTAGCGTTTAAGATAGATTACTGAATAAATAACTCGTTACAAATGATTTAATAACAAGTCAGTATAATATCAAGATAAATTTATATAGGAAACATTTAATCAAATTTATATTAATCAATATATTTAATATGTTCAACCATAAATATTCAACATTATAAAATTTAACCCAGAATACTAATCGATAATTTTGTTTCAGAGTGTGTGTTTGGAAAAGAAATTCGCGAGTTAGGCTCCAAATGGATACCAGATCTAGGACAACCAATAGGAATACTGTATTGTATGAGATGCGAATGTGTCCCGGTAAGTTAAAACATTTTATTTAAGAACATATCATTTATTCTAAATACTACATATTATATTCCAAATACTTTTTATAGTTTAATTTTGTATGCCTCTTTTAATATTAGAGACAAGTACATCGTAGCAGTTTGTCTCAAAGTCCAAAGGGTATAATATATCGAAATTCTTCATTAACGCATGGAACAGCTAGATTCTGGAAACTATTTTTTCTTTGCTGCACTGTAGCATTAGGACTTATTGTCAGTCTTATTGTGCTTAAAGTACCAGTGATTGTCAGAGGAAATGTATCACAGAAAAATCACACTACTCACACACTTCTGATGGTGTTATTAAAAACCTAAGTCTTTATTCTAACTTATTTTACGACTTACGACTATTCTCTGATATCTCAACATTTACCATGGGAGCGTTACCATACCACTCCACAAAGCAGCATATCTAATTAGTGTCTGTAATACGTAACGATGCGTTAATAGCTATGTTTTACATTGGATAATTGCTGTTATTAAATTTAAATAGCTTTTTTATTATATAAACAAGATAATAAAATATATGGAGCATTTCTTTAATTTTTTTATTGTTCCATCGCATGTCCCGTAAAATTCAAAACCGGTCAATTTTCCTTCAATTTAACAAACAACAATGCATCGAAAAAAGTGCTATATGGGGCCGAGCCTCCAGCATATTTTTTCCTACGTCTCACTATTTAAGTCAGTGATGTCATTGTCTCGAATTATCGGTCGGATTGTATTTAAGTCAATCAAAGGCGATTTTATTTGGATCACGTCTTAAGTACAATTGAAAAACAATTACGACTTGGATTTTTTATTCATTTTCAATTCGGATTACAGACCAGTTCGATCTCGCTTTCTTCCTGCCTCTTTGTCTACAGGGTGTAAATGTACACTCAGATGCAAAAAAAGCGCAACGGTGACATTTTTTTCAATTTAAAGTGTTATATTTCTGTTATTTTTAGCTAGATTTTCGTGATTTTTTTAGCAAGCTGTATATAATTATACCAACTTTAATTCGTAAACTCAGTTTTTTATAAACTGAGTTTTTATATTTGGCATATTATGCAGGGTTAATTTAGGGGTTGTTTTTTTACCCTTTTACCCTGCACCCTGTGCAATAATTTCGTGTATAAATTTTCCTAAAATACAATTTTACGGTGAAAACCATGTCTCCTGAATATTTTGTTTTTTGGATCGTGTCAATACATGCCTTGGTTAATTTTTAAGAGCGAAATGAACTTGCCACCAACAATTTGCATTTTTTCAATTATCATTTCTTTTTAAAGTTATTTTTCAATATGACAAAGCGGTTTTGGTAATTATTCTGAACTATATACCACTATGAACTGCCCATCATGTTCGACGTTTGGGAAATGCTTGGCAGGAGGGTTAGAGGTCGCGAAGCAGTACCAGCTTCATTAAATGAATTTCGCTTGGTTCTTAAAAAAGAATGGGATAGGAAGAAAAGCATAACGCTATATGGTATATGCAGCCTCAATGACAGTATGAACGGACGCGTATACAGGCAGTTATAGCAACCAAGGGAGGCAATACAAAGTATTAGGGTATTTTTTACAATTTTTTTTTCTGTTTGTATACTTGAGTATTACAGATGTTTTCTTTAATATTTTTAGTTCTGTGATCGTTATTAATGTTTATTAAAACCAGGACTGTATCGTTAGTTTTTAACCTTTTTTTTAGTTACGACTTAATAGTCGCCAAAACCATCTCGTCATATTAAAAAATCACATTAATATGTAATGATTATTGGAAAAATTGCAAATTGATCGTGATCAGTTCATTTCGCTCTTAAAAATTAACCAAAGCATGTATTGACATGAATCAAAAAATAAAATGCTCAGGAGTCATGGTTCTGACTGTAATATTATAGTGTTAAAGTTAGTGTAAAAAACAATTTCCGGATTAACCCTGCCAAATACTAAAGTTTATGAAAACTTAGTTTACAAATTAAAGTTCATATAATTATATAGTTTGCTAAAAAATCATAAAAATAGGGCTAAAACTAACAAAAATATAAAACTTTAAATTTGCATCTGAGTGTATATGAGCGAACAACTGAGATGACTAAGGAGATTTTCATATAACACTCTTCAATCTTAATCCTTTTTATAAAGAGTTGTTCGATTATACTAGTTGAACCAAGATCACAGTATAAATCTTTGTACGAACACATTCACCAGACTTACAATGTAATGTAAGGGCGATCAACTCAGTAACCATCGGCATCGGTTCAAAGTTGGTCAAAGAATACCTAGAGAAGCTGCATAAATTAAGCAAAGAAAAAAAAAGTTCTCCTATAACTGGGTACCACCCCACAAAGGGATAGACGGCAATGAAAAAGCAAACGTTTTTTTAGCTAGAAAAGGAGCAAACACTTCACTAACTGAACCAGAACCGTTCTGCTTCTAAATATTGAAACCGTCTAAATATTGAAACTCCATGTGAAATTTCTCAGGACTTACCACCGAGAACTATCAAAGATTTTCATTAATTTAAGTAAGAACAATCTTCGGATTAACAGGACATTGCTTCCTCAATGTTGTTTATTAGATTACTCAGTAGATCGAAGCTAAGAAACAACGGCGAATGCACGTTCTGTCGGCAAAATGGGGAAACTGGAGAACACTTCATCACTGAGTGCGCCGAGACGACAACCATTCTTGTCATAAACTTTGGTACGACTGATATCGGAGATGGAGAACTAACCTCTGCAAAACGGCTTTAGGATACTGGCTTTTGTCAAAAACTTGAGGCTGTATGATAAGTTATAATTCAAAAAAGGGTGGCACGATCGTCAAACTAAGTCGGTAGGCCAGTTTGGGCCGTCCAAAATACGACTTCAGTACATGACAGGCCAAATATGGCTTGTATATTATATACGGCTTGTATGGGGAGCTACTAAGAATTTGGATTACCATGTATAAGCAAATTACTTTGTATAGGAACGCCCAATCGAAAAATATGGATATGAAATATATAAAAAAATTATTATCTAAAATTTAAGAGAGGAATCACCACATAACTTTTTTAATATACTTATTCAATAACACCCTGTATATTGGGCCGAGAAAATTGTTGCTTTTTCTGAAGGAATTGCTCGATCAAATAAGTATTAAATTATATATGAGAGGGCAATTGTATAATACACGGTGCCCCAATTAAATATTTTCCCACAATTGTTTTTCTCGGCCGAATGGAAAGTTGTACCGTATGATCAAATGAAAAAAAGATTAATACTATGGAACATTCACGAGTGATTTATCGCTGCATCGGAAATGACAAAATGACAGCGAAATTTCAATACTTAATCTGATTCGAATTGAATTTCAATCGTAAATATATATAGTAATTTTTTGGTGTCGCATTATAAACTTTGCTATTTTTTTTAATAAATCTATAGTATTATCATATTTTCACTTTTATATTTGTTGAATTTGTTGGATAGCTCTGCTGTTCACAGTTTTGATAAGAAGTCTGTCTAGGTTCCGGGGTATTGAAATCTAAAATGGAAAAGTTATCATAATTCAGAGGCACAAAAAGCTAAATAACTTATGTTACTCTCTAAAATGACGGATCAACCCGGACAAAGATATAGACATAGACAAATATAAAGAAAGTGCGTTTGAATTTCCGTGTTGACCGTACCGTTTAAAAACTTGTAATGTATTCCGTATAGATATATTTTTTCAAAAATAATCTGCTCTTACTTCGTTCTCATATTCAGCGGCGAAGTTTCCATTGATGCGGGTGATACGTCCCATCCCTTCAAAACATTGTAATACGTTTTCATTTAAAAAATCACTGAGATCTCCTATAATAAATTAAAATTCTTAGTAAATTTATTGAAATAATTTAATTCAATTTCAATTATCTGGTGTGTGTATTGGTCGAGCTTTATAGATAATGCTAAGACCTACGCTAAATGCTAAAAATAAAATATCTCTACAGTGCGATGATGCGACTGTCCACATTACATCGTGAACACCATCAACGCGAGCCGGGGTCAGTGAACTTTCCGGCCACAATTACGTCTCCCGTTCGATGTTTTAGTCGATAGGTGACGCAGGTTTTTAAACACATCTCCTTTACTGTATAAAATAGAAAATAAATATCGTTGCGTGTCGCGATGACCGCTTCTGAGTGTGGCTGTAAAATAGAAATAATTTTACAATCATTCTTCAGTTCTATGGTGTATTCAGAAAAAAATAACTATTGAAGAAGGACCTCCAAAGCATATTTTGAATATTAATGCTAAATTAAAATCGTGTATTCCTCATTTTAGTAAAAATGTTTATAAAACTGAACACTGGTTATGTGGTTGTAAAGCACTTAATAAACTTTTTTGTTGTCCTTGTCTACTGTTTTATCTAACAGATACGTTCATAACTTTGTTTTATACCTAAATTCAATTATTTTTTTAAATTGGTTTGATTATTTTTTTAACCTGTGAGTCTAAAAAACTGTATTGTGTTGGTAAAGTGTTAATTGCAGTTATATACTTTTATTACATCCTCTTGTACTGACGCGACGCCACGCCGCTGCTCATATTCTTTAATTCTATTTAATGTTCCACAAAATGAATACACAATAATGGCAGCATGCTGAATAGATGATGCAATTTGTTACTGTTTTGAAAATTTAATAAACATTCAGTTTTCATTTTAGTGGGTAATCCCAGGACTTTGGAATTAATATTCTCTGTTCACACTATTTAAATTATTACACACCCACTTTAATGATTATTCATGAATGTTTTATTCAAACCTATGCCAAGTAAGCCACTATTTTGTAAATATAATTATTGTTAAAAACAGATTCTGACTGAAGTCATTTCGATAGTAGAAATTGTTACTGATCAAGGTCCTACAGAGTATAGTTGTATGTCCATCCGGAGGATCCCTGAGAGTGGCAATTGTGTCTGTCATTTTAATTCACAGGCAAATTTTATTTTCTGTTATTTTTTGAATGTCCAAATTTTTTGGAAATCTTGTTGAACCTACGTATATCATTTGTGAAATATATAATTGGTGTATCATGACATTACAAATTATGCATTATCATTAATTTATAATCAAAGATCTTATTAAATAAAGTGTTCCTTAAACGGATTTTTGGTCTTTTATGGGGTAGCTTTTGGTCTATTCCATTACTCCCTTTTCAGATCTATTGCGGTCTTCTGATTTCTAGATCGCATTCTCCAGTCGTACCTTTTTCAAAATGTCTTAAAGACTGAATCTTCTATAATATAGTCTTTTGTCGGTGGCTTATCATAGCGTAATACAAAGAAGTGCACATTTGCCAGGCTATCGTAGTGGCATAGAATGCGTTTTGTCGTTTCTTGTTCTGATACAGTTACAGTTACAGAATCTGCACAGTCTGATACAGTTACAGAATCTGCACATGGATTCGCTTATACTACAGTTTATGGTCTGTCTTTGCTTATGCCGTAAAGTTTGGCGAGTTTTACTATCATTTGATTTTCATAAATTTAATGTTTCTGATTGATTTTAGAGCAGCACAGAAGATGTCTACCCTACGATCTCTGACGAGTTGATTTTTGGATTAAAGGATGACTATTTCGCCACACTGAAACGGTAAACTAAAAAATAAAAAGTACATTTTCTGAAGTAATCCTTCTTTACGTGCGCTGGGAGTAAAATTTCAAAGCCGTGTCACGGCACGCGACATAATACGCGAGAAGAAAAGTAGTAAGGACCGCCTTACCAAAAATCGTCCTATTTAAATGAAATTTGGTATGTCGATAGACTGGACCAAGGCCAACTTGACCATGTACGACACGTGTCACTGTGATAGTTTTGACGTAAGAAACGTCAACAGTTGATGTCGTCCGATCGCGATCAAATTTGATAAGTAGGCTATGTGAGCGACGATGCACACGGTTCTACCCTGCATAGTTGGATACGACGCCGACGTTTCGTTTACATCTTCATCACGGTAGGATTAAGGATTCGATATTGGAGAAAAATGTGGGTCGATTTCGGCATAATTGGGGACGGGTTACAGGATGACGCCCTCGGCGTTACGAACCGCGCGATGCCTCTAAATGAACGAAATCATCAGAATTTTTCATAATCGTAGGTCGATTGGAACCAAACTCGTCACGTGGATAGAGGTACCCGATTGGAGTCCTCAGACAGACAGTCGGATAGACGACCATTTTAATACAAATTTGTGAAGGTGAATCAAATTATTTTTTAATTTTTAATTTATTACTTTTTCATTATTTCAAACTACACTTATTCAAGCATGTCCTTCAAATCCGTCAATTTAATAGCTGTTAGTTAAATTTTACTTCAAATATGCGCACATACATTTTTTTTTTGTAAAATGCAACTGTTCAGTTAGGTCGTCATTGACTTCAAGGAAATATATGCTAGGTATATAGTACCACCGCTGAGTTAATAGTTCCAAGTTACATATAAGCGTCACATAAACAAATATATGCCTTATCAGAAATCGTCGCCTTTCTGTATTTAAAGCCATTGCCAATTATCTCGCACTCGGAGGTCCGTCTAATTTTATACGAATGTCAAGGATTTTATTTATTTATTTTTTTCATTCTAAAGCTAAAAATAAATCTCTTGATTTTACGCTTTCCGGTTGTCCATATTATATGGCGTCTTTACTAGATTATCATCTAAGTTGGCTATGCGGCAATAAAATTCATTAACAAACCTAATTAGTAGTAAGAGCGATGTAGAAACCGGCCCAGTCAATGGAGAGCTGATTATGCGCGTTCAAACATTTTTAGCAGTCTCAGACGCAGAATTTTACCTTTAAATTCCGTCTTGCTTTATTTGAATACGCGGCGAATGCGTTACATACTTTTGTCTCGATGTAAGGCGATGGCTTAATGCCGATAACGAAACTATTATTCTGACGTTCGTTACTTTGCAACTATTGAAATAAATTTCTGCTTGGAAGTGGTAAAACTATAAGAAAAAAAATACTTTCTCAATTTTACTACGATCCCTAGTAGATCATGTACTTTTATGTTTGTTCAATTACTAAAAAAGTCTATACAATTACTAAAAGTTTGTCTATACAGGGTGTCCCAGAAATAAGTGCATAAGTATTTTAAGGGGTGGTAGTTATGGTTAAAAGTTAAAAGAAACACGTTTTCTCTTTACCATTTTTAAAATAAATTGAATTAATAATCGAGTTATTTAACTTTAAAAATATAAGTAAAATAGTGGCAACATTTTGAGAACCGCTGGCTACCATAACCGGCTATTAAGCCATTTTCAACTTATTCGACGTCCTGTGTTGCCAGATTGTCAAAAGAAGTATATGCGGAAACAAATCGCAAAACTCTACAGTATCAAGGGTTTTGTAAAGATACGTTACTAAAGTTGTGTTATCACACAAAAAGGAAATATTTGGAAGAAGGAATTGATTAAAGGATGATTCAGGTGAAGGCACGGCCAAACATTGTCAAATGTTATTTATACTTATACATTTATGCTAAGCCGAGCACGGTCCGAGCTTCGCCGGATCGCGTCCGTGCCCGGTCCAAGAAATGTCGGTGTACATTTTTCCTCGGATCCGCTACGTTCCGGCCCCGTTGCGGCAAACATAAATGAGCCGCGGCGGTGCACGGCCCCACCATGCTCCGATTTCAGACTGCAGCATAGTTGCCAACTTGAGAGAAAATTACATCGGCACGGACATGATCCCCGTTGTCCACTCGGTGTAGCATATATTGAAGGTTCGGACGTGGCTCGGTGTCTACTTCACGGAACGTGCCCGGCTCGGGCACGGTCCGGTGTACCGTGAATCATCCTTAAGTCTCCATTTCTGACAAATTATTCTCATGAAGTTCCACCATATTATGTGAACCATTGAACTACTGATTTAGAAAACACAATGACAATCGCACACCACTTTCAACACTTAAAAAGTTTTTTTTTATCGAAACTACTTGGTAATATAGCAATGTTAATATTTATTTTTTCGTTATATTGTAGCTGAAAATAACTGTAAACATGTTGTATGTGTCAAAATAGTTAATGTGTTTTTTCTAGAATTATTAGTAATAGACACCGATAAGATTAAAATATTAATACTCCTAATTTGTGTAGCAATTTAAAATTACAGTGAATACAAATATGTTGAATATGGTTAATGTATAAGATGACAACACTGGAAGGTTTAGATACACCGTAAAGAAATTTCAGGTGAATAAACAAGTGGCACCAAAAAGTTTTTTAAAATTATCCAGAAAATGTCAAGAAAACTATAAGATTTTCAACTTGCAGTTATTTCTGAGACACCCTGCATAAATAACAGTCACATCAGATATGGTGACATATGATATGTCATTCCATTCAGCATGTCATTTTCTATCATATAAAGTAACAAAATACGAAAAAAACATTTAAAACTCAAAAGTTGTAGTCATTTCCGGTTAAACAGGAAGTGACAGAAAGTAATTGAATACTGAAAAAAAAACAAAATGATAAGGATGAAGCCACTTTTAAAAAATACCCGGTATAATTAATAAGTTTTTAAATCACGTCTGCTTTGAACTGATTTTTTTTCCTTTCAGATCAACTCCTTTAATTGCTAATTATTCACAAAATCTTACATCATAGACACAGATGACTGTCATTTGTCTGGCTCCGTCTTGTCAAATATTAATAAACCTCGATACAAAAGGTAGTACGTGGGATTTCGTAAATAATAAGGAATCAAAATAGAATCAGTCTGAAATGAGAATTAGTTATTCCAAGGCTGTCTCAATTAAAAATTTATTAGATCATACGGCAGAGTATTTTGACTGTATTCGTTTTAATGTTACTGCACGAGTTAATGTATTACGGTTTAGTGATGTTTTTTTTATTAAGAATTGATCCTACACAAGTAGGATATACAGGGTGAGTCTTAAATAAGTACAAATATTTTTAGGGGTAGTATATTTCGACCTCAGAAATACTTATTTTTAAAAAAATTGAAAATTTGGAATTTTTTGAAAAAAATTGGAGATTTTTAGTTTTTAGTTAAAAAACATATTTTTTTGATAATATAGCAACATAGGTAGTAGATTAAATTTGCAAGGAAGAAAACTCAGAAAGGGTCCGGTGGTTCCCAAAATTTAAGCAAAAAATATATTTTTTAATTTTCGAAGTAAAATAACTCGGTTATTTTGGAAGAGAAAATATGCTGTTTTTTTTCAACGAGATATACCAGCACGGAAAATATTTGCACTTATTTAAGACTCACCCTGTATATTTTTTCTTGAGAGGGATTTATTTCTTATGACAAATCATGTCTGATTATGAAATCTATTTAGACTGATTATAAGAGATTAAAGAAATAAGGTTTCAAGAGTGTCATTGAATTAGTTTTCCTAGACTTCCATTGTCTGTATTCTTTAATATTTACACAAATCAGTTTGATAAATACGACGATTAGACTTTCTACATAAATCCACTTCTGGACTCTCATCCTTTTCTATATGTTTCTGATCTAATGTTTACTTAAACACGCTATATTTACGGTCACCTATTAAAATTACGGCCACCTAGTAAAATTTTTACTTTTCTTTGTAATTTTCTGTTAGATTTTTAAATAATAATATAGTTTATTAATAATTTAGTAAGCTTTGTATTTTTCTTTTAATTTTTCAATTAATTTTGGAAAAGGTTTATTTTTAAGTGAATTTTTAGCAACTCACTTCCCTATTATTAATATCCTCCCATCGGAGGTCTACTCTTCGTTTAGTTCTTCTAAACCTCCAGACTGTTTTGCTACACTGTTCTTGGTTACGCTATATGCGCTATCATTGCCATTTGTTCTTAGCGACCTCTTCAGTTTTATCTGTAAGTCTGATTTGACTTTCTAATGTAAATGAATTGGTAAAATACTTTTATATGTACTTACGTATTCATACTGGCATGTATCTGTATCACAGGTGCCATGAGAACATGTCCAACAGCAGCAATGGAGGTCATTTTAGACCTAACACCACTGCACAGTGTCGCCGGTAGTTATGCCAATACGACAATGATTAGAATGGTCATTGACGGAAATAGTACTGAGAGAATTTTTAGGTCAGGGGCTTGGAACATCCTCAAAAAGAAAATTCCACTTCTCCAACTCCCAGTGGATAACATACCAAGAATTTACAACTTTGAGAAACATCTCTCTGTAGTATTCAATAATAAAAATGATTGGAAGGAAGAAACGCTAACTCAGCATATAAAAGACCATACCATAACGTGGTATACTGATGCTTCCAAAGCCAAAGCAGGGACAGGGATAGGAGTATTTGGGCCGAAAACCAAATACTCCAAACCAATGGGCACCTACCCCAGTATCCTTCAGGCAGAAATCTACGCTATCGAAAGATGTGTACAATTTATCTTAAATAAGAAACTATCGAAAACAGGAAATTTGATCCTATCCGATAGTCATGCAGCGATCAACTCAGTAACCATCAATTCGAAGTTGGTCAAAGAATGCCTAGAGAAGCTCAACAAGTTGGACAAATAAAATAAAGCCCTCCTACTCTGGGTGCCTGCTCACCAAGGGATAGAAGGCATTGAAATAGCAAATGATCTAGCTAGGAAAGGAGCGAACACTCCACTAACTGGACCAGAACCGTTCTGTTTTCCAAGCGGAAACCAACTGAAAGCGGAACTGAAGAATCTGGAAGACTCCAACCGCAACTTGGAATGGGTGTCCTCCAACGGTCTAAGACACTCAAAAAAGTTCCTCAGAACCTACGACCTGGAAAAATCAAAGGTTTTCCTTGATTTAAGTAAAAACAATCTTCGGATTGTCACGGGGTTTCTAACAGGACACTGTCTCCTCAACGAACACCTTAGTAGACTGAAGCTGAGAAACAACGGCGAATGCAGATGCTGTTGGGAATATGGGGAAACACCAGAACACCTGATCACTGAGTGCGCCGAGACGACGACCATTCGTGCCATGAACTTTGGTACGGCTGATGTCAAGGATGGAGAGCTGGCCTCTGTGGAGCCGTCTCAGATACTGGCCTTTGTTGCTTTGAGAGCCTTGAGATTGTATGATGAGTTATAGAGAATATGAGATAGAGAAAGCCTTGAGACTGTATGATGAGTTATAACTCGTTATAACTCAAGAGAGGGGAACGCACAATAGATCTGTAAGGTCGCGGTGACTAACTCCCCTCCTAAACATTCTACATTCTACGTATTCATACCAGACTATGAAACTATAGTATAATATTAAAGAATAAAGACAATTTCTTGTTCTTGGTGGTTTAATGAAGCATTAGGTATATTTGCATCGCCTTTCCAGACACGTAAATTATATTGTTTATCTTCTAAGACACCATCTAGACAAGATATTATAACCAGAATATATTTTTAAAAAATTAAACTTATTTCTTTATTACAAATCTATTATCACTAAAGCGCAATATTCATCAAATAAGTAGTATTTTGTATTAGATACAGATATGCTGTAGGTACTTAACAACAATTTATTTCTAAACATGAATTATATGCATATTTTGTAACATCCTGTTAAAAATATTGCATGATCTCTTTCTATTTTTACAATAGTTATATTATACAAAACACTGTTAGGTTCATGACGTAACAACTATTAAAATGCATAAAGTGATGATAACCTTTAATTATAAAGTTCATTAAGTTTTATGATCGAACATTTATGTCTAGGTTTTTAAATTAAATTATTTTTTAAACATTAACTTATTATTGGGCGAATAATTCGATCAAAAGATCAATAGGAGTCAATATTTGACATGTTGTTTATGTTAAATATGGAATTATGAATGTAATCTTCTTAGAATATTGCTACTAAAATAAAATGCATCATTGGTTGTTTAAAAGAATAACAACATTCTCATATAAACCATATAAAAAGAAAAAAGTTTAGAAATAAAAAATATAATGCAGTTTCAACATTTCGTCAAGTACTAATTAATTTAATTTTCTGTTTTCTTTTGCGAAACTTATTACGAAAGTAATCCGATCCGTTTTACTCGATGACTAAAACACGGTTATGTCTGTATTATGTCATTTAAAAAGTAATGGACTCGCGATAAAATCGATCCTAAAACGGATTCGCACCGATTATGTCTCGCGAGTCAAAATTGCCAACCTGAAAGATCAGTCAACAATTTAATTTAATGAAAGAGATAAGAGTCAATGCACAGCGAAACGCAAATAAGACCCAGTTTATATCTTCCGGTAAATCTTAAGATTAATCTAAAGTTTAGTTTAAACTGGAGATTTTCTTCTAATATTTAGTTTAAACTGGAGATTTTTTCGCTTTGTAAAATGTTCTTTTTTCTCTATTAAGGCAGGCGGCCACTGCAAGCGAAACTAAACTAAGCCAAGCGATGATAAGATTTGCAAAAATCAGCTTCCATACTTTTAAATGCAACAGCGGCCACTTGAGCGAAACTAAACCAAAATATATGAACGAAGATTCAAATCGTAGTTTAGTTTCGCTTGTTTTAGTTCGTGACAGGTTTCAGCGAAATTTTCGCAGCGATTAATTCTATGATAGCAGAGACACAATACGAAAACGCAGCTAACCTAGCTAACTACTAAGCAAAAATCGTTCCCAGTGGCCGATGAAACTTATTTTCGTTTAGTTACCGTTTCTTTTTACATTCTTAGCTTAGTTCAGTTTCGCTCGCAGTGGTCAACGTTTTGTGTCTCTGCTATCATAGAATTATTCGCTGCGAAAAATTCTCTGGAACCTGTCACGAACTAAAACGAGCGAAACTAAACTACGATTTGAATCTTCGTTCATATATTTTCGTTTAGTTTCGCTCAAGTGGCCGCTAAGACATTTAAAAGTATGGTAGCTGATTTTTACAAATCTTATCTTCGCTTGGCTTAGTTTAGTTTCTCTCGCAGTGGCCGCCCGCCTTTGAGTGTGGATATTTCAATATCCACACTCTAATAGAAGTGTCGATTCTTTAAAGGAAGTCAGCTTCGCGTGGGAAAAGTACAACCGGAAGTCTGTACTCATTGACAGAGAAGACATAATTTTTTGGAGAAGGCAATATTTAACGGAAAATTCGTAAATATCGCAGGGAAAGAAATCTTATACCTAGACGAAACATGGCCGAATGAAGGACATTCTGTTAAGACAATCTGGCAAGACAATAGCATTGGGAGTTCTCGTGAAGCGTTTTTAGGAGTATCGACTGATCGATTTGGAAATCCCTTCCGGGAAAGGACACAGACTAATTATAACGCATATTGGGGAAGATAATGGATTCGTACAGAATGGATTACTACAATTTGAATCTAAATCGACCAAGGATTTTTATGAAGAAATGATGGCTGATGTTTTTGAAAAGTACTTTTCCCAAATGATATCATTACTTGCAGAAAGCTCTGCCGTTGTTGTGAACAACGCCAGTTACCATTCGAGATTAGTAGAAAAATTGCCAAACGCTTCTTGAAGGATAGGAAACATTATAGGTTGGCTGTCTTAAAAGAATATTTCATTCGGAAACGGAATGTTGGAAAGGAACTGGTACAAATAGTTAGGCAAAGCAAATCATAGTTTAAAAAATATGTAACTGACGAAATGACTAAAGTGCTTGGAATAAAGGTACTTCGGTTGCCACCTACCATTGAATTAAATCCCATAGAATATGTGTGAAAATAGAATACACCGAAGAAGAAAGAATAGAATTGAATATAGAGGGTGAGCCTTAAATAAGTGCGTATATTTTTAGGGGTAGTATTTTTTCTAAATACGTCTATGAGTCATGAGGTTTTTTTAAAGAAATTTGGCAAAATTGGAAAGTTTTTTTGGAAAAAAATGAATTTTAATTTTTAGTTAAAAATCAATATCTTAATAATATCGGGTGCATCTCAAAAGTGACTCACCCCTATAACTTTTTTTATTTTTTCAGATAAAAAATCGAGATTTGGTATGTTAGTATATGATATAAATGGATTGATTGACGTATTCAATTGTTTTCGGTCACTTCCTGTTTCACCGGAAATGACTATAACTTTGGATTTTTAAATGGCACTGTTGGTATTTTATCACTTTATTCGATAGAAAATGACACTCTGAATAGAATGACATATCATATGTCAACTTTTGACATCTTATGGTTTATTTGGAATTAACTTAATATGGCTTATTTCAAATTGTAACATTCGATTCATAACGACAATTTGACTCGAAATACCAAGTGTGTGGTACCAAATTATTTGTAAAAAAATGTTTTTTCCAAATATGCTAATGAGCCACCCTCGTTTCATTTGACAAAATTGACATATGATTAAAAATACGATTTGGGCATCTTTTAACCGGCCAAGGCAAGACACTAAAAACATTAGACGATCAAATCCATTTTTCGAAAGCTCCTTGATTAAAAATTAGTGTTTTTAGCACAGCCATGGCACTCTAGATTGAAACTTAAAATATAATTTTGTTTTAAGCGAAAATATCAAAAGTTGACACATGATATGTCATTCTATTCAGAATGTCATTTTCTACTGAATAAAGTAAAAAAATACCGAGGCTGCCATTTAAAAATCAAAATTTGTAGTCATTTCCGGTGAAACAGGAAGTGGTCGAAAAGAATTGAATACGTCATTCAATCCGAATTTATGTCATATACTAACATACCAAATCTCGTTTTTTCATCTGAAAAAATAGAGAAGTTATAGGGGTGAGCCACTTTTGAGATAGATTATTAAAAAATTAAAACTTTAAGAAAACCTTAAAATTTAAGCGAAAATTCATCTTTTTAAATTTTCAAACTAAAATAACTCGATTATTTTGGAATTATTTGCAAATCGGTAAAGAGAAAATATGTTTCTTGTATCGAGATCTATCAGACCTGAAAATATTTGCAGTTATATAAGACTTGCCCTGTATAACTCGTAAACATTCTAGATTTAATTTGGTAACACATTAGCTAGGAAGAAAACAAAATGAAAAAAATTACTTGGATTTTCTAAATCTTTAAAGAAAAGAAACTATTAATGAAATCAAATAAAAGAGCTTTTTCAAAATAAAGTAAAAACTGCAAAAGATTAAATTTTCAGACTGTAGTTTAACTGGAACATATCCAGTAGTTGGAGTTGAGTCTTTAGATTGTAAAATTTACCGCAATCTAATCTGAAGATTAATCTGAACCTATAAGGCTAGCCCTAAGTGAAAAGCGTTTGATCAAATTCGTTTGTCTGTGTTCCACATTTTCAGACATGGTTGCCAATTTGACTCTTTCTAGAGTACTACTCAGACTATTTTTGTTTGTAAATATAGATTTTATAAGAAAAAAATACGTCTTATACAATACTGATAATTTATATCTCGGGGTTTACAGGAAATGAGTTGTTGAATCAAAAAACCAGTAAACATATAAAAGTCCACTGTAATATATCGACAACACAATATTATATTTCATCTAAATATAGTAACACCTGTTTATCGACAGTTTGAGATGGGATCTTTAGAGTTACAACAGAAAACATACGTAGCGATCAATAATGATTGAAATAGTTGGCCACTGGACCTTTAAGGTGCGTATTCATTATCTTTTCCTTTAAGGTGCGTATTCATTATCCGAACGAACGAACGAATGAAAGTGCGGTATAATTAAGGTGCGTATTCATTATCCGCACTAACGAACGAACGAACGAACGTACGCTAGTGGTATGGACGGGGACCGCACGATAGGACCGCACGAGAAGACCGGAGGCATTTGTTGGCAAACGCCTTTGATGTACCGACTCGAAACGGATGGTCGAGCGAACGAACGAACGAACGGCCGCATGCGTTCGGTCCCCGTCTAAATATACCGCACTTTCATTCGTTCGTTCGTTCGTTCGTTCGTTCGGATAATGAATACGCACCTTTAGACAGGGACCGAACGCATGCGGCCGTTCGTTCGCTCGACCATCCGTTTCGAGTCGGTACATCAAAGGCGTTCGCGTTCGGACTTCTCGTGCGGTTCTATCGTACGGTCCCCGTCCATACCACTAGCGAACGTTCGTTCGTTCGTTCGGATAATGAATACGCACCTTAACACAAAAACTAAATCGTGTTCCATATGGTTACTCTCCTCCAATTTTTTGATTAAAAAAATATGTCGATTTTACAAATAAAGTCAAATAAAGACAAAGAAAGGCCAAAAAATTGACGTGAATGAATTGACATATTTTTTGTTTTAAATTTGTCTATCGATAATTTGTTTTAGTATCTTCCTTACTCACTGTCATTACTCGCTGACGAGTATTTGACACGCATCAGAAGATGGTTAAGTAAGGCATTTTCTTTCACTTTTCTGTGACTGAAAAGCCTGATACGTGATGTTGTCTCTCTTCCGTGCACCGGACATTCAAAAATTTCATTACTTTGTTGCCTCTTTACTTTTTGTTAACTGAGTTTACAATTCTCCTCCATTGCGTTCTATTGTGCGCTACTTCCTCCGACTGATGCTGCATACTTATCCCCTGTAACTTTTCATGGAAAATATCCTTGTATCTTTTAAGCTCACCATAAAGGAGAGATTTCGGTAGGCGGTTTTCTTGCATCCTGCATACGTGGCCAGCCCATCTTAAGCGGGATTTAGTAATCATGACTGCAGCGCTATCGCAGCTTGCTTTTTGAAGAACTGATACGTTTGAGACATGGTGGTACCATTTGATTCTTAACAGTTGTCTAAGGTGTCTCTGTTGCAACTTGTTTAATGCATTTGTGTGCCGCGGTACGGCGCGGCACGGGCGGCGCCCAGGTTTTGCTTCCATATAACATGGTGGGGATTATTATTGCTAAGTACACTGCTAGTTTCGTTTTTGTGCTCAAGTCATGATTGTAGAAAACCCTGTCTTTTAATTTTTTTAAGAGTGCTCTTGAGGCGCTGCTAATTCTGTGCTGAATTTATGCTGAGTAGATATTGGCCTTTTCCGTATTCAAACTGCCGAGGTAATTGAATTCCTCTACTCAATAATACTTCTCCGATTTTAATAGCAATGTTATGATTTTCCGGGGGAGTGCACATGATTTTAGTTTTATCGATGTTCAGCTTGAAGTCTCGTATGCCCAGATACGTGTTCAGCATTTCCTGTAATTGCTGTAACGTTTATGCAACTAGAGCGCAGTCATCAGCGTATTGAAGTTCTGTGATGAATTTTATACGTGTTTTTGCCCTGAGTCTTTTTATGTTTAACAGACCGCCGCGCCGTCATACCTGTATCTAACACCCATTCTTCTTTCCTGCAGTTTGCAGTCCACTATAATAGAGAGCGCTGCCATGAATATGTTGAATAGGAGAGGAGCTAGGTCGCATCCCTGCCTAACTTCTCTAATTTGTTTTAGTATCAGTACCAATCACTAATCCAAAAATCGTCTAACACAATATTGCCAACTACCACAACCCCTCTTTAAATTTCGGACGCGGTGATCCTTTTATTGTAGAATTGCGTAAATTAATAATAAATAAAATACAAATGAATAGATACGTCTTCAAAACATTGTTTATGCAGCAAATTAAAGTAAAAATTATTCAAAATACAATTTTTGTTCTGAAATTTCATATGAATTGGTAACTAGTTCCGATATCACTTTCGCGTGTATGTATAGGAAGAAGGTAAGACCTCGAACATAGTGAAGATATATGCGATGGGGGCGTAAAGGTAGAGGTCATCGAGGTCTTTGACCGGCATCTGTTTCATAGGCTACGTCGATGTGATTGGGCTGTGATCTACCGGCATCTGTTTTCGTTGTGGCGCCACCTACGTAACCCATTTTGCGACTTTTATGCAAGCCGCCGCTGTCTCGGTCAATCGCGGACGCGCAGTAGGAGGATATACAGTGTGGAAAGCGTAAATCAGGCTATAATAAATTTTCTTCGTTCGATAAGCAACATAGCCAATATACAGGGTATCACAATATTTCGTGGACATTGAACTACTACGTATTTTTGGATCTGAATAAGTTTATTGGACACATTTTACTTCTATATACAAAAATGCTTCGTTTGTCCATTAGAGGGCATCAAACTTTAAAAAAATAAACACATTTTTTCAGGTATTTTAAGAACCGTTATGCCGATTTGAATGAGATTTTGGGTGTCTATGTTTTGCTAAGTGCTTTAACAATTTAATTTTCACAAATCAAGAAAAAACACCCCTCCATAAATTTTAATATAAATATTTTCCAACTCAACCGACGACCGATTTTTTTTCGTAGAATGGTTCTAGTATTTACTACTTTTTTTTTCTTGTAAAGCCACCGCGCATACTTTTTGGGGAGAAAAAATAGTTTTACGAAGCTGACTTCTAAAAAATGTTTTTGTCACATCAAGCCTATGGAGGCGAATAAAATCTATTATGCCCTAATAACCTAGTTGGCGAAAATATGAAATTTTATGTTAGTGCACACAAGAAGCTTAGAAAAATAATAAATTTTAAATTCATTATCGTTTATTTTTAGTTCTAATGGACAAACGGAGCACTTTTAATATAATAAAATTAAATTATATGCAAATTATTTTGATTCAAACAATACGTATGTACTTGTTCTTATGTCCACGGAATATTGGAACTTCCTGTATACAGGGTGTTCCTTAATGACATGCTAATATCTAAGGAGGTTATTATTGGACCTATTCTAAGAAAAAAACTTCATATGAACATATGTCCTAAACATCTTAACTTTTCATATACAGGCTGGTAAAATTTTCTATTTTTTTTCAAAATATCTCTAAAGTTAGTATATTTAATCCACGTCTTCCATGCATCAAAATGAATATTTTGATTAAAAAAAATATTTTATTTTATAATTTCCTTCCAGCCGATGCAGAAATGATTTCCACACAACAGTCACCACATCAGATTTTCAGCGATTTGACCCTAAAATGATTTTTTTAAATGATCTGATTTTAATTTTTTTAAGCAAAAACTATTCACGGACGAAAAAAATCAAGAGATAAAAAATGTTTAGAAATGAATGGAGATTTCGAAGATAATTTTGATTTTAAGAGAAGTCAGCGGTGTACTACTTTTTTCTCCAAAAATATTCAATGTAAAACCCGTATGGACGAAATTTATGGATGAAATTTCATAAATATATCTTTAATAAAATCAGAGCTATTGGGAAATTCAGTATTGTGAAAAAAAGTTTATTTAGAAACTTTTACCACACTGTATCTCATAAATGAAGTTACCACACTGGTATCTCAAAAATTAATGTTTAGGACATACATTCATATGAAGTTTTTCTCTTAGAATAGGACCAAGAATCACCCCCTTAAATATTAGCATGTCATTAAGGAACACCCTGTATATTCTAGATACTGCTTTGATTTGGTTTGATTGTTCAAAAGTAAGTGTAGCATATCATTGTACTCAGGAGACCGAGTTCTTTCAAAACCGGAAATAAAAAATCCAGATCCGTATTTGAAAAAATTAAGTTGGCTTCTGTATCTCACAAATTATCAGCTAATTTGAAAATCTAAGAATACTGTCAGATAGCCCTAATAAAGTGGCTAGAGAGAATGTGCAATTAGTTTTTTGATTTTCTGAAAAGGAACGACAGGAAAAAATAAAACTGATTTTCAAAAAAATCTGTTTTTTCCAAAAAAACTCAACAATCCTTGAAATTTTTAAAACTTTTTTGATAGCATCTTGGTGAACATCCCAAGGAGCAACTTTGCCCCAATTTAACCATCTTCGTATCTATTACGGTTTCCGAGATACCAATGCTTGTACCTCGAATTTGTAGCATCCTGTATAATAATAATTATAAATATATAATAAGTAATACAAATAAATCTAAAAAGTTAGGTTGGTTCTAAATAGCAAAACACTAATTATTTTATTTTACCGTACGCCTCTGGCTGCGCCTATGTGCATCAAACGATTGTGACAGATTAGCGAGCGAAACACAAAAAGCCAGTCGCGAATTTACAAAATGCATGAAAAGAACCAGAAAAGGAAAAAAAGGCAAGAAACGATCATCGGATATCGGCGCGTACCGGCAAGGTAAACCTGTCTTTCGGTCGCGATTTTTAATTACGCTACAAAAGACTACCAACACCGTATTTGTTAGTTTTATGTGAAAATATTCATCTGAATTATTCATTAACCTATTTTAAAATTCTACGCTAGCCTTACACAACGTACAGGAATGCATCTGGCTCGGTATCGCGACTCTCGTCTACTAGGACGAGTCGCTTTTCGATTATTTTTCGCGCAATATTTCCAATACGTAAGAAAAAAGGTGAGAAATGTTAATTTGTCGCCGGACGTTTCAGTGGCGGTACAATATTTATTAAATAATAAACTGTTGATTTGTAAATGCAAAACACTTTACTTTTGCACTGGACGCACTTCAGGAGATTATTAAAATGTTTTAATAATCTGCTGATGATGCTAACATTTAGTTGGGGTTGAAACCTTTGGTGTTACAACAGCAAAATAAAACACTAATTCACCACAATACACCAAAACACTTTACTAAATCTACCAAACGACTGAGGAAGAGAAAAACTTCTGTCTACCGTTTCTGGATGTTCTTGTCAGTATATAGAACCGATGGATCCATTAGCACTGCTGTATATAGAAAACCCACACATACGGAACAATATTTAATTTCTCAGTCGAACCATTCTAAAACAACCAAAAAAAAAGATATATAGTTAAACACTATGTCATAGAGCAATCACTATATGCAGTGACCAAGAATCTCTGAATTCTGAACTAAGAAATATTAAAACCGATTTGCTTCAGAACGGTTATTTTTCAAAATCCCTAGACAATATTATATCTAATTGCAGGTCCGACTCATTGGTTCGCCAGTCTGAGGAGGATGCTCTCTCTCTCTCTCTCTCTTGACGATCCCATATGTGAAACGAACATCGGAGAAGATCAGGCGAATAGCTAAGCAATATAAAATTAACACTGTTTTTAAGTCTGGGACTACTCTAAGAAGTGTCCTAACAAAAAAAAAACCTGAATCATCAAACCAAGGGAAAGAGTGCATTTACCAGGTACCTTGCGAGTGGGGTGAGTCTTATATTAGAGAGACTAAACGTCCTCTACATGTACGACTTGACAAACACAAAAAACATACGCAAAGAGGTGAAACGATGAAGTCGGACATTGCAGATCATGTGTGGTCCAAGTACCACAACATAAAATGGTCGGAAGCCCGGGTTATCCACAAAGAACCCCATTGGAAAATGCGCAGATTTAAAGAGACCGTATGCATTTCTAAACTCTTTTAGTTTTAATTGCCTGTAATAATTTGAGACTTGTTTAATTAATTTTTAATTATTAGTATCTATACAATGATCTAATGATCTTTATCAACAATATGTTGAGCAACGCAAGATTTATCCGGTCCACCATATCTTATCTGAGCCATATGTTCTTTAAATCTAGTTAATATTGATCTTCTAGTTACAATCTTTACATGAAGTTTTATAAATAACCGATCTTTCCTGAAAGGAGGTGTTTTATCTTCAGGATTAAGTACCTAATAATTGTTGTAATTTATTATTAGCACTATACACAAGTTTATTAAACCACGGGATAACATAACTCTCTATCAAACGGTATTGAAATATATTCTTTTGGCGTATGTTTCTCCACACTTGAAAAGTCGAATTTGCAGAAATCGCAAACTTATACCTACGTTTTCCGATTATTTTATCAACTAATGAAGGAGAATATCCTTTACACTCAGCTACATTCCTAATGTAATTTCTTTCTCTTTCATATCTTTTACTGGTTAAGTGGAAAACTAAGTAATCTATGAACTAAGAAATTTAAACTAGCCATCTTATGTTCAACACTATAATAAGACTCATTAGGAATATATCTGCATGTAGTGGTATTTTTTTCTATAGATATCAAATTCCAAACAATGATTAGTATTTCTAATAATTAGTCCGAGAGATCAGGTAGTAATTGTTAATTTCAAGTTTGACCTCACGTAATGTCATTTTAGAATGAACTGTATATTAAAAACTCAGTGTTCTTGAATAAGTTGTATTTAGATATGTTAGGTTAGGTTATGTTAGGTCAATCTTCTTCAGGTCAGTTAGGTTATGTTAGGTCAGTTCTTTGTGTTTTTTTGCTTCTGACAACTGGAGGAGATATACCTCCTGAAACGTTAAGCATTGTGTTTGTTGGTTAGGCAAATTTGTTTTACTACTAAAATACCACTGATAAACTGGTTTCTGTTTAGATTCAATGCAGGGGTGTTTACAAGAAATACCTGTTTTTATTTTCAGATTTCAGAATTCTTTTCAATAAATGTTTACTTGCTTTGAGCTATTACAATGGCAGTTATTAATTAATCATTAAACAATTCACCTTTACCCCTATCTTGCATATCAAAAAAACGGCACCAATTTGGTATAGAAATGGCACATAACTTTATAATTTTTTTATAACTTTTCTGTGACATTTATTTGCAAGGCAAAAAAAAACGAAAAAAGTAGTTGTTCTTTTATCACACAAAACTAGTCCTTCCTTAAAGCTTGACCATAAAATCTTCTATAGAAACTTTTCTCAGTGAGTCGTCCATTTTCCCTTGCAAAACTACCAGATGAAAAATTTATACTATCCCAAGGAAAATAAGGAAAATCCAACTTACATTCTAGAGTAAATTGCCCGCTAGCCGAGACGGAAAGCTTATGTGGTTTTTCCAACGAGGGAAAAGAGAAGTGGATATAAGTTTTAACTATTTACAAGAAGGATTTATAGTACTATGCTCTCTGATACAGTGCTACGTTATTTAACTTTTTCTCTGTAATATTTGATCTTGAGGAAATTAAATCCTGACACTGCTAATATAAGTTTTCTTGTGGTTCGTAGGTAGTTATCTTCTCATGTTTTAAAATTACGTTTACTTAGCATTAGCATTACTAGGATATCCTATTTTGAATTGTGTTTTTAAGATATTGTGAATGATCGTAAACTAAAAAGTATAAAATGTAATTGAAACCACTAATTTATTCCACTAATTGCGAGGTTCAGAATGAAGCTTAAATAGGTAAAATAAAAGACATTCTTCAACACATTTTTTCCCTAATACAGAGTATTTTCAATTTGGCAGCATGTTTAAACATGTTGCTACATTTATCTATAGTAAAGCTTCATTCAGAACTTCGCAATTACTGGAATAAATTAGTGGTTTCAGTTACACTTTATACCTTTTAGTTTACAATCATTCACAATGTCTAAAAAACACAACTAAAATTAATAGAATATCATAGCAACAGATTGGGTTAGTCAATTGTATCCATAGAGAAAACCTAATATTTAGCTTATAAAACAATCAACTTTTGATTTCTAACCACGGAAGATAATCAAAGGCCAAAATGACTTTTCTCGCAAATTTTCAAGTATAATTAGTGGAGAAGTAAAAAGTTCGTCAACTTCTACTAATTGAAAATGTCTACCACTAATTCTGACGTTCTGAAAGCTTACATTGAAATTAAAGGAACAAACTTCTATGCTAATTGAAACCACTAATTTATTCCATTAATTGCGAGGTTCTGAATGAAGCTTAATGGACCAGATATAATTAAGAGCAGTAGCTGTAATCAGTAAATTATGATCAAATCTATTGTCCACAAACGCGTATTGGTTAGTTTGGCAGGATATTTTCTAATATCTATTAATTACTACACAAAAGTGTTCCTTAAGCCTATATTCCTAAAACATAAAAAATTCTTATGGAAGTAAAAAATTTAATTTCATCCTTCTGTAACATGAATAACATAATGCACCCCTTTTGATCTTTAATTAATGCAGAGCAGCCATTCTCTTTTAAAGATCTCCAGTAGAACTAACAAGGCTCCTTTTGAAGTACAAAAAAGAAGCCCGCCCATTAAATCTGATAGAAAAACTTTTCTCGGCACGGAGTCCTTTTTACTCTGCGAAACTACCGAATGAAAAATTTATAGTATCCTAAGGAAAATCCAGCGTACACTCTGCCGTAAATTGCCGCCGTCCGGGATGGAAAGCGTGTGCAGCTTTCCCGGAGAGGGAAAAAGAAAAGCCGAGTATCTGTTTTAACTATTTATAAGAGGGATTTATAGCGCAGTTTCTTCGAAAAAAGAAAAACTTTCAAATTGGACGAGGTCTCGGCTTTTCGAATCATGCTTTTTGAGAAAGACGGATAAATTTAACGCGGTTAAACTTTTCTGCTGCAATATTTGATGTTCTGATTGAATGCGGGCTACAGTAGAAATATATATGGTTCTGGTTTTTCATTATCTATATAATCAGCAGTTAATATTATTAAATTTATTGAAGTGAAACTTTTTTACGCGCGTTGGGAGTAAGAATTCAAGGTTGTGACACTCGGCCTTGAATGACGGCCGCGAGACGGCCGTGAGGCACGAGCCATGTGCGAGCTAGCGAAAGAATAAGTGATAGCGGCAGTGTTGCCACAGCTACCCCATTCGGGATAGATCTACCCCTTTATAAAACAATTTAACCCCGCTATCTCCTGATAATCTACCCCGATGAAAAATAAGCTTGTGGCAACACTGGGGTGCAACACTGATCTGTGCTATACGCGGCTAAGAAAATCACTATAATACACTTGATATTGTATCAACCTTGTGTACTAGGAAGTAAATTTTCATGCATATTTTCATCCATAGGTTTGTAGCTCCTGAATAACGGTCTAGGTAAAGCATCTAGCTCATTTGCCAGCTCAGAATGAATTAGAATTTAGAGTTAGTAACTCGCATTTTCATTGGAGGACACTGTCATATTTATTTCAAATCAATAGTCAACGAGAATAGTCGTATAATTTAATAAAATTACTGTAAATCACTATAAATAATGAATTGTTTGTAATTGAACTGTAATTTCTGTATTATTAATCCGGTAAATGATGGAGATAAACAATTGTGATTGATTAAAATTTTATTGATATTGAGATGAAACATTCTGAGAATTCGAATAATGAAATGAATAATGACAAGACAACTGACATCTGTCTAAAAGACAGCGATTTAGAGAGACAATTTGATCATGTAAAATTGAGAGTGACAATTTTGATTATGCAAAAGAAATATATATTCTATGAGTTTGCCTAACAATTAACATTAATTTAAAAATAAATCCCCAACATGAATAATGAACAAAATATTTAAACAAAAACAGACCACAGACCACACAAAACAAATTGTTGGTTACTAGCAGTTAGTAGTAGTCAGAGATATAGATCTACTAGTATTTTGGTTTAATGGTCACAGCTGCCAGAGACTATCGGACCGAGTGATAGAATTATCGTTTTTTTTTAATAAAAATTAAAAAACATTATAGAATTATAAAGCTAGAATATACGATTTTATATTAACTCTATTTTATTTAAGTTTATAAAAAAACATTCATAAAAAATATATATCCTTCAAATCCTTCAGTTTGATAGCTGTTAGTAAGAAGTTTCACATCAAATATGAGCACATAGTGCACACACAGTTTATTTTATTATAATCACAACCTATTCATATCCAGCCTGCCGACTTACGATCATTTTCATGGAGATCTGCGTGCCTACCCAGTATATTTCCTCAACTCTACTGAAGTTTCGTTTAAAAAAAAAAGAAAAACAAAAAAGAAAGTCAAAAAGAAGTCGAACAAAAAAGAAAATCACAATTTTTTTTCTAAGTAATAATCAAAACTGTGACGATGAATATATATTCAAATTATCCTATCCTATTAAAGTTTCTCATACTTGGAAAGAATTTTTTTGAGGTGTCTACCAACTTTTTTTTCAGAGTAGGTATAAAATGAAAAAAATATTATTGCCCATATACCCATTGCTATTGCCTAGAATAGCAATGGGAAAGTATTAATATGTATTAATTCAGTCAATAAATTAAAGTTTAGAAAATTGTTTATTTCGATGTCCAATCTTTAATTTCCCAGTACAAGTTTAAATTTTGTGTCTAGAAAATTCATTACCTACGTTCCTGAATTCATTACCTACCTACATTGCTGAAATAATAAAAAAGCGGGACTTGTTAAATAAATCCTTAATCCTGAAAAAGGGTCACCTAGACTAATAAATATTTCATTCCAGTTCCAGAAAAAGCGGAGGATAGTGGGCAGGGTCCAGTGTTACAGCATAAAAGAGAAATGTCCTGTCCCGACCTGTGACGAGCCAGTATTGATGCCCGGCCGTTGTTGCAAGACCTGTCCAGGGGATGTCGGTGAGTTTAATTTATTTTTTATTTGTTTTTCTATTCCTGGAAGCTTTATTAAAGGTGGGCAATTTGTAATTCTATCCCAATATAACGGGCGTTTCTCAAAAGTGGTTAACCCCTATATCTTTTTTATTTTTTAGATAAATAAGAGATTTGGTGTGTTTATGACATAAATCAGGATTGATTGGGGTGTTTAATTAGTTTAGTTTTTCTTACTTCTTACAGTGCCATACTCTATACAGAGCGTCGGCTACCTCTCGCATGTACTTGTGATGTGTCATCAGTGTTACACAGGACCTACAGTTTGTCGCCGAATCCGAACGGCACTAGGTATTTGAGTGCCTGTACAAGGCACATATACTCAAGGTGGTTTGCCATTGCCTTCCTTGAGGTGGCGGCTCGCTGGTTGCTCTATTTAGATAAATCAATATTTTTATTTAAATAAATAAAGCGACCGTACTGGCTGAGGATCGAACCCAGTACCATCGCATCTTTCGCAGCGCAGATCGATACACTACTGCTTGCCTTGCCCCATGTTGCTTGCTCTACGGCCGGTCACAGTTTAGTTCACTTCCTGTTTTACCGAAAAATACTACAACTTTTAATTTTTATATTGTACCCTCAATATTTTTTTACTTTATTTGGAAGAAAATTTACATTCTGAATCTGAATAGTTGGCCTAACCTAACCTAATCTGCAAACTTTTAACATCTTCGCTTAAAAGAATTAGTATTTTAAGTTTCAATCTATATAGAGTGCCATGGCTGTGTTAACACTACCAATTTTTAACGAAGCAGCCTTTACAATTTACAATAAATGTGAACAATTAGACTCGATATGGCCTAATTGTCCACTCACGCCAGATTGACATTTAAAGTATAATTTTTTTTAGTGAAAATGTCAAAAATGGACATGCAGACTTCATTTTCTATCGAATAAAGTAAAAAAATACCAAGGGTACTATTTAAAAATCAAGAGTTGTAGTCATTTCCGGTGAAACAGAATGTAATAGAAAATGAGTGAATACGTCAATCAATCCTGATTTATGTCATATACTTACACACCAAATCTTGTTTTTTCCTCAAAAAATATAAAAAAAATTGGGGTGAGCCACTATTGAAAAACACCTGGTATACAGCAAGTAAAAGCTGGTAATACTTAAAAAGTTAAAATAGATGCATTTTGGTGCTCTGTTTCCAAAACCATCCACTATCCAATCGATATCTGCGTTCTCGAATATTTAATTCTCCGGTGGTTTATTCATTTAAAAAATACATACCATTGTAGCTCCCATAGACGAATGCCAACCGAGTTCAATTAATACTTCAAAATATAAATTATAGCTTAGATTTGATTTGAGGGAAAAAATTGATAAATAGGGAAATAAATTTAAATTGGAATATTCGGTTTCCCGCCGAAACTTGTAATTGTTTTGAATCGCGTCTGTTTCAGGGCGTTGCTAGCGATTGTTAAGAACAATCGCAAACAAGGAAAGACAGCACTTTCTCTTGTCAAAGTCAGATTCTTCATAAGTTAAAAAAATCTTTAGAAATTACTACCGCCATCATTGAAAAAATACTCAAAAATGTTTAAAGCGTTTATTTTCTGATCCCGAGCTGTGTATTAGTTGTCCTAAATATGTTTATATTCTTCTACTATTTTCAGTGTTGTGTTATTTATTAGAATGTCTTTTCTTTCCACTAGTTTGTTTTACGTTACTTTAGCTTTTGCTAAATTCATTTTGAGACCCACTTTATTGCTGGCTGTATTTACAGTTGAGGGTTGGAACCTTTGGTGTTACACAGCAAAATAAAAACACTAAATCACCACAATACACCAAAACACTTTTACTTTTACACTGGACGCGCGTTTCGCTAACCATGTTAGCATCATCAGCAGATGATTATAAACTACAAACTAGAAACCTAGAAAAATTTTTTCTAATATTGCTGTAAACAGCTTTGGGGATATAGTGTCTCCCTGTCGTACTCCTTTGCCAGTTGAGACCTCTGGGGTGTTTTATATATCATTGCTCTAGCTTTGGCTTCTTTGTATATATTGGCGAGAGTTTCTATATAAGGCCTGCCAATACCTTGTTTCGTTAGGGCTTCTATTATTGCCTTAGGATATATCGAGTCGAAAGCCTTGTCAAAATCTATACGCTTCTAAATAAATACATATCTACATTAAAAATTCTGTTAAAATGAGGACTGTTCCGACTTCTTTCTTCTAAAAAACTAATATTATTACTTAATTATTATTATAACAATCGATAAGGAACAATAGCTCGCGTGGGACAGAAACATTAAGTTATGGCGGATTATAATTCTGTAAAGCTGACAACAAACTTCTAAAAACCGCTGTTGTGGTTTCGTGCGAGTTGTTTTGCAACATTTAGGCGCCACTACGCTACTCAACGATATTAATTTAAACGTCAAGAACCTTTTTATTAAGCAATACACACGGTGAACCAATAAACAGCGGCATCGGAGCACCTATTTTACATCCCGCAAAATAAACATTCGTCGAGCCTTCTCGTGTTTATATTTCAATTATTATTTGTTTATTGTTAGATTACGTGTTGAAATATGTAGTAACACGTATTAAATAGATTGATGTACGGTCGTTAATTGATTAGAGTCATAAAAACAAGATATAAATAGGGGAAGGGAATGTGAGATGGCCTTTCTTGATAGCTCGTTTATAAATAAACATTTCTGTTGGATTTCAGCAGTTTTATTACCAACAAATTAATTTATTTTTCATTCATCGCTTTTACATAGAGGGCACTGTTAATTTATCAAGATACAATTATTTCAAATTACAACAAAACATTTATCTAATACAACTAAAATGTATTAAGATTAATGGGTGTAACGGTTACAATTACGAAAAAAATGTTAATCATATTTTAGATAAAAGTATCTTCAATCGTCTATCACGATTTAATATATTGGCACATCATAAATAAATATAATTCAGCACTCTATAGGGGATAAAATTTTGGATTAGACATTTTTATATTTTGTTGTCTATGTATTTTTGGAATTGAATTGTTCCAAACTTCTTAAACATAAAAATTTAGTTTATAATCATCTGCTGATGATGCTAACATGGTTAGCGAAACGCGCGTCCAGTGTAAAAGTAAAAGTGTTTTGGTGTATTGTGGTGATTTAGTGTTTTTATTTTGGCTGTATTTAGTTTATTAATTTTTGTTTGTAGATCTTCGGGACTATTGGTAATTTAGGACTATGTCGCCAGCGAATCTTAGATGGTTAAGATATTCCCCATCCGTTTTTAATACTTTGTTGGCCCAGTCCAGTTGACGGAAGATTTTTTCTAATATTGCTGTAAACAGCTTTGGGGATATAGTGTCTCCCTGTCGTACTCCTTTGCCAGTTGAGACCTCTGGGGTGTTTTATATATCATTGCTCTAGCTTTGGCTTCTTTGTATATATTGGCGAGAGTTTCTATATAAGGCCTGCCAATACCTTGTTTCGTTAGGGCTTCTATTATTGCCTTAGGATATATCGAGTCGAAAGCCTTGTCAAAATCTATACGCTTCTAAATAAATACATATCTACATTAAAAATTCTGTTAAAATGAGGACTGTTCCTGACTTCTTTCTTCTAAAAAACTAATATTATTACTTAATTATTATTATAACAATCGATAGAACAATAGCTCGCGTGGGACAGAAACATTAAGTTATGGCGGATTATAATTCTGTAAAGCTGACAACAAACTTCTAAAAACCGCTGTTGTGGTTTCGTGCGAGTTGTTTTGCAACATTTAGGCGCCACTACGCTACTCAACGATATTAATTTAAACGTCAAGAACCTTTTTATTAAGCAATACACACGGTGAACCAATAAACAGCGGCATCGGAGCACCTATTTTACATCCGCAAAATAAACATTCGTCGAGCCTTCTCGTGTTTATATTTCAATTATTATTTGTTTATTGTTAGATTACGTGTTGAAATGTCTGTAGTAAACACGTATTAAATAGATTGACAGGTCGTTAATTGATTAGAGTCATAAAAACAAGATATAAATAGGGGAAGGGAATGTGAGATGGCCTTTCTTGATAGCTCGTTTATAAATAAACATTTCTGTTGGATTTCAGCAGTTTTATTACCAACAAATTAATTTATTTTTCATTCATCGCTTTTTTACATAGAGGGCACTGTTAATTTATCAAGATACAATTATTTCAAATTACAACAAAACATTTATCTAATACAACTAAAAAATGTATTAAGATTAATGGGTGTAACAGTTACAATTACGAAAAAAATGTTAATCATATTTTAGATAAAAGTATCTTCAATCGTCTATCACGATTTAATATATTGGCACATCATAAATAAATATAATTCAGCACTCTATAGGGGATAAAATTTTGGATTAGACATTTTTATATTTTGTTGTCTATGTATTTTTGGAATTGAATTGTTCCAAACTTCTTAAACATAAAAATTATATATAGGTACACATTTGGAAAAAATAAAACAATAACTATTTGTATATAATAATTATTTTCTGTTTTTGCATGGTAAAGCAGTATTAGAATGTAGATTGTTTGGGAGGGGGGTTAATCACCGCGACACAGATCTATTATGTGTCCCCATTTTTTGAGTTATAACGAGTTCTAACTCTTCATACAGTCTCAGGGCTTTGACAAAAACCAGTATCTGAGACGGTTCCACAGAGGCCATTTCCGACAGCCGCACCAAGGTTTATGTCACGTCTCATGGCTGTCGTCTCGGCGCACTCAGTGATGAGGTGTTCTGGTGTTTTCTCATTTTTCCCACAGAATCTGCATTCGCCGTTGTTTTTTAGCTTCAATCTGTCATGTTAAAAACCCCATGACAATCCGAAGATTGTTCTTACTTAAATCAAGGAAAATCTTTGATTTTTGTCGGTCGTAAGTTAGTCGTTAGTAGAAGAGAAATCACTTCGAGTGTCTTAGATCGTTGGAGGATTCCCATTCCAGGTTACGGATGGAGTCTTCCAGTTCGGATTTAAGTTGGTTACCACTTGGGAAGCAGAACGGTTCTAGTCCAGTTAGTAGAGTGATCGCTTCTTTTCTAGCTAGAGATCGTTTGCTTCTTCATTGTCTTCTATCCCTTTCTGGGCCGTCACACAGAGTAGGAGGACATTATTATCTTTGCTTTGGACTTTACTATTTATTATATGGAACTTGATTATTGTGATGAGCAGTCGTCTGTGTCGGTTCTTATTTAAACAAAAAATAAAAAATAAAAAAAAATAATTGTGATGAGCAGTCGTCTGTGTCGTTTTGGAAAGATTTTTTTTCTATTCCTTGGTGAATCGGCCAAAGCAGTATTAGGTACTAAGAAAATGTATAAAAAGTAAATAAAAAAGTAACAAGAGTAATTCAGCAAATTATACAGTATCAGCTATAAATATGATTTTAAAATTGAATTTTTTTAAAACATTTACAATATTAATATAAGTTTTTCAAATATTCATTCAACATTTGTCAAAAAACAACCCATACACAAATGTAAGTATCGAGTAACCAGAACAAGACGAAATGAAAATAAAATACAGTTTTATAAGTACCTACTGCCTTTTTAATTTATGTTTAATTACATAGACGTGATATGATTGTTATTTGTTTCATTATACCTACTAGCACACTACTAGGTATTGATATAACATCAGATGATCGATATTTTGCAATGGATCTTATTTTTCCTTACGTAAAATAAAAATATAAATAGCTATTATATTTAGAACTGATAATTTACTCCATGACGCTTGATTTTTTATAACGGAATTATCTAAAACAATACTACATTTTTATCGACCTTATCTTAACTGATAACGCAACCTTATGTCCTCTAATGCACTTATGCAGTCTACACGTACGTCCTTGCAAAATATCACAATTATTTGTTTGCGTTCGCAAGACCAGTATGTACGTTTATATAATAATGAAAGCTTTGCCAAAGTAAAATATTCTGTTAAAGAATTTAAGAACTTATACATAGTTAGAAATAGCTTTATGAACGAAAAATACCTACGTATTTATATTACTTGGATCTTGATCCTGAGTAACCTGATCTTGTAAATAATCCTGTGTGTCAACAAGTACTTATCTGTATTATCTAAAATTATTTAAGTGATGCATAATTAGTTCATCAACATTTTGATCCACCCATGTCGAGATTGATTATTAGGGGAGAAACTTTGAAACTACTGAAACCATTTATTTCGCTCGCTTGCTGGTACCTTCAAAATTGCGTTTTTGAAGGCGCTGACTGCATCTTCTGGGGATTGGAACCTTTGAACGCGCAGTTCATGCTTAATTTTTGGATAAGTAAAAAAGTCGTTAGGACTTAGGTCGGGACTATGTGGAGGATGATCCAGCAATTCGATGTTTTCTTGCTTTAAAAACTCGTAAAAAATTGTTTTTCAAGTTGATGTGTGGGAACTTGCATTATCTTGGTGGAGGATTATCGTCGTTGAGGGTTGGTATTCCGAAACTCAGAAATTACTTCCGGCAAACAAATAGATATGTCGAATGAGCAGTAACAATTCTTTGATCTTGCAGAGGAATTGTTGCTGCATCACCTGCTTTTGAGACAAATATAGCCACCATCTTTTTGGAACCACTTCGAGGACGGATAACTTTTGTCGGTTTCGGTTAGGATCGAACATCTCGGAACACCCAAGCCGATTGACGTTTATTTTCGGGTTTATAAGAGCAAATCCGGGATTTATTACCACTGACAATACAGTATATATTTTTGAGTTTCCTGCGTTATACTGGTGTAAATTTTTTTGACACCAATTGACTCTAATTGTTTTCTGTTTTTTTCGTCGATAGATACGGTATCCAACGAATAATTGAGGTTGCAGCCTTTGAAATGCCCGATAATGCTTCATCGTACATCATCGACGTTTTCCTGTCGTTGTGGGTGGACCTGTTCTTGGATCGTCGCAAAGACTAATCCGTCCACGTTTAAATTCTAAATATTCGCAACTGCCAGATCGGTAAGGTATTCTTCTAAAGACAACAAGTCCATTTTTCGATTAACTCGTCAACTTCAAAACTTTGGTTTTACAACTTAAACGAAGCGGTTTAAAACTTTGACGTTAAGTTAACTAAAGACGACAGTTAATTTTAACTGTAATTAACATTTGATATATATACTGACAGGCGCCTACTATGTTTCTATTAGCAAATATAAAAGACAACATTTTCTACCTTGTCAAATATTTGAAATTTTGGAAGTGTAGGTCTGAAATTAGTCTTGATATAGCCCTTAAACTCATCACAAGGGCACTGGTCTTCCAGGTAAAAAGATCTAAGACATCTGGAAGACTCCAACTGCAATAAATAACATTTTTGAAAAATATTTTTTTAAATTACCTTCACCATTTTGTCATTAATTTTAGATCATTTATAATTTTTAGTTAAAAAATGTGTTTAAAATGTTGCATTTTAATGCAATACGCATTGTATTAAAATATGCTGTTTTTCTACTATTAATTTCTTAAATTAGACAAAAAATAAATAAAATTAAACTTTCAACGTTGTTTTACTGGCTGCCTAGCAAAATGAAATGTTATAAATTTTCAAGTAATTTATTAAATTTTTACTGGGACTGGATTCTCTAGGGATACTACAAATTAAAAACAAATATTTGTACGTTCCAAGTATATAATTTATTAAAATATTAAACTTTAAAATATATTTTTGATGTATTATAAGAAAAAATAATATTCTTAATCAGTTCCTGATATATTGCTAAACTAAAACTCTGTATCAAAATTAATGAAAAGAGATACTTATGTGTTTAAATGATTGCTTAAATAAAATAGAACAAATATAACACGTTTGCGTGTCAAGCTTTTTAGTAAATAATTAATAAAAAATATGGTAATTTAATAATTTGATTTCACTATATGGCGAATGCGCCAGGTCTTCGCCTTTGTTACTTAGATATAGTTATTTATTTTCTAGATCATTATTAAATAGATTTAACCAACAATATGGATTTTAACAGAATATACAGCTAGCCAATATATTTTGTGATATTAGTTTATTTTTATATATTATATTTTGGTCTGGTTTTAAATAAAAAAACAACAAATAACTTTTTATATGCATTTATTTAATATACTTGTCAAAGTTCACTAATATTAAGGCACATACATTTAACTAATTTAATGTTCCACTTTCTCTTACTAAAAATAACATATTATCTAACATACACATATAAATATATATTTATTTTTCTCTACACAACAATTATTGTGCGTAAAATCTTTATAAAATTTCAACCACATATTAAAAACAGGGTATATATTATTATTATTTCATTTTAAACAATGAACAAATCACAGCAAAAGTTTTTAAATTCGCAAAATAAAATCTCTTCTTCATTTAAGAATAGAATATAATGTCATATCACTATGGTTTATTGAGTTTTTTGCTTGTTCTGAATACAGAACATAATATAGCTAAGAGCTACATAACATTAATCTATTTTTATTTCTAAAAATATATGTTTTTTTTTATTAAATTCGGCATTCTTTGACTTCACGTTCGTTCAGTGGAAGTGTAGGTCTAAAATTAGTCTTGACATAGCCCTTAAACTCATCACAAGGGCACTGGTCTTCCAGACAGAAAGATCTGAGACATCTGAAAGACTCCAGCTGAAATAAAAAAATAATTTTTTTGAAAAATATTTTTTATAGGCACCTTCACCATTTTGTGATTAATTTTATATCATTTATAATTTTTAGTTGCAAAATGTGTTTAAAACGCTGTATTTTCAAACAGTAATTTAATACAACATTCATTGTATTAAAATCTACTGATTTTGTACTATAAGTTTTATAAATTAGACAAAAAAATAAAATTAAATTAAACTTTCAACGTTGTTTTACTGGTTGCCTAGCAAAATGCAACGTTATGAATTTGCAAGTAATTTATTGAATTTTGACTAAAACTGGATTGTCTAGGGATTTTACAAATTAAAAACAAATATTTGTACGTTGAAAGTGTATAATTTATTAAAATATAAAAGTTTAAAATCATTTTTTGGTGTATTATAAGGAAAATAATATTATACCTTACCTGTTCTTGAGATATTTCTAATGGGTCTTTAAAAACAATCCAAATAACACACTCTGAGCACGGCGGTGTTGTTAGAGATCCTTGGTAAGTGTAGTAGCCACTGTCTTGAGGTAGAAAAGCTCCAGGGTTTACTGGAACTAAAATTTTGGCGGTTTCACCCCTGTACTGGATTTTGTTCAGTTGGCACACGATTTTGTCCAGTTCCAAGTTTTTTCTGCCAGGCTATAAGCAAATAAAGTTATATGTAATGGTTTTGCTTTTTCTGTGTAAGTACATACTAATAATACACTGACATTCAAGAAAATAGATTAAAAACTTGGGGGGCCAAGCAATATATAAAACAATGTGACAAAAGGTAATAAATTTTAATAAATTATTTTAATAAGTGTTAATTCTTAAGTAGTTTTATACCTTTAAAAAAACTCCTAAAACGCATAGGCCATCTGGATGTTTGGCTGCTTCGTTGAATGAAGAATACTTGGAAGCATTCCAGTGGACCAGATGTAACTAAAAAATAAAATAAACATAAAATAAAAGCAATTTACTTTATTACAAATTTATTGGAGTTTTTTTCAACAACGCTTTTTAACAGGAATTATTTTATGAGGTTACTATGCTATATATTACTATGCTATTATTTTTATTATAAATCAACACAGTTTTTATCTAAATTTATGTTTTTAAGCTCTTTCTATACCCAAAGACTGTGTTAAATTAAGTATTTTTTTAATTTTTAACGTTAAAACAGAAATTCAAATTTTCTTTCAGTTTAGCCAAAATCCCTAGAAATAGAGATTTCTCTCCTTGGCTCTCTCTTAAAACTACTAAAATTTTAGATCAAAGTAAGACATATTTTGAAAGAATATAAAAATTTTACACCCGACAAATATAGTTTCCACTTGATTCAGACCTTTACTAATATATTTTTAAACGCCCTGTATACTTTATTCAATATATTGTATTTGAAAATACTTAATTTTACAAAAAAACACTATCATGAAGGATGCAAGTCAAATATTAATATGGGGTATAAATATTATACAGTCAATCTAATATGGACCTATTTCGTCATCTTGGGTCATACTGTATATATAAAATGTATAAATACCTCTCCAGCATATTTTTCACCGTTGATGGTATGTTCCGAAACCTTCCTGGTTGGTTTTACCCCAGTGACAGTGGAATTGTTCCAGAATATATCTCCTCCAATGGACCACCACTTAGTCTACAAAAACACATCTTTTTTAACAAAAAAATAATTAGAATAATTTTTTTCTTCATAATCTTACCTGATCCTTCACCATTTACGTGTACTTTCCAGCAGTACCCTGGATTGGTGACGTCAATGACGTTCTCTGGAATGTACTTCCAGGTGAGTCTCCTGTTGGTGTTGATTGTTTTTAAGTCGATGGGTACGATGTCAATTGGGCTCTGGCGCTGGCCATTGGCTTCCGGGTAGCACTGAGCCCATTTATCTGGACCTACAAAAAAAAAGAGTAATAATCAGTTAAATACTATTATTACTGAATAATTTGGATTTTTTTTTTCTAAAAATATGCCCAATGTAAATTTTTGCCGCCCAAAAATGTCCATTTTTAATTTTTCTCGAAATTTTCCGCAAGTTTAAAAAATAGTACTTTCTATGTCTGAACGTACTCTCCTATACAACCCTATACCCTGAACAAACTTGTGCAGGTCCTTGTTAGTATGGGAGTATAGTTCCTTCGATTCTAGCATTGCTTTTCCAAATAAAAAGTGTCGTTTACGATCCAGAGCCTCACAGTGACACATTATGCGCTCAGATGTTTTAGGATCTTTATCGCAAAGTTTGCAGCAAAGACTTCCATGATACATGTTGAGCTTGTTCAGGTAGCGCTTGACAGCCATATGTCCTGCCAGGAGACCTGTGTTATAATCCGTACTTTATTCCTGCAAAATATTAGCAGTTCCTTTGAGTTTTGGAATTAGGGTCCTTTGAATTTTAGATACTTAGTTACCTTGAGGCCTTACCATGCCTCTGCTTTTTGTCTGTTTTGAAGTGGACTTGCTTTTTTCCTAATCCAGAGTTTTACTGTATTACGATATTTGCCACTTCAATCAATTATTAACATTCAATTTATTTTCTAAGACATCCTGTTATATTTATACTAGTGTGTACCCGCGACTTCGTTCGCGTCGAATTAATCATTAGTAATGGTGATGATAAAGCAAAGCAAGAATTTCCATTAACATACAAACTGGAATTAGGTCCTTGAATAAAAACACCAAAACACTTTTACTTTCTACACTGGACGCGCGTTCTCTACCGTGTTAGCATCATCAGCAGATGATTATAAACTAAAGTAGATTGTAGATTGTACTTTAGTTTATAATCATCTGCTGATGATGCTAACATGGTTAGCGAAACGCGCGTCCAGTGTAAAAGTAAAAGTGTTTTGGTGTATTGTGGTGATTTAGTGTTTTATTTTGGTGTGTAACACCAAAGGTTCTAACCCTCAACTGTAATAAGGATTTTATATATTAGTATAGATTTGAGGGGCGTTTTCACCCTCTTGGAATTTGAGATTCGAGAAACCCCTCCTTATCGAACCTCTACACACCACAGTCAATCCGTTTGACAAAAATCAGCTTTAATCGTCAAGCAGTTTAAGCAGAATCCTGATTACTCAATGATCATATTTTATGAAACATTCTGTATAAATTTTTAAAAAATCTTAAAATATGTAAAAAAACAAAATAAAATATACGTGTTTAAGCGTTTTTGCGGAAACTTGACCGTTTTTTAAATAAAAAAATATTGTAATGTTTGAGGGGTGGTTTCACCCTCTTGGAACTGGAATTTCGAAAAATCCCTTCTTATCGAACCGCTACACCCTAGAATCAACCTGTATGCCAAAATTGAGCTTCTTACGTTGAGTGGTTTGAGCAGGATCGTGATTAATCAGTGATTCAGTCACTTAAGGATTTTATATATTAGTATAGATATACATATTAATTATTGTCCTCTGCAATATCCACTGTTTTACAAAAATACTGACCAGCGTGACCTACCATAGAACAAGATTTTTAAAAAATCGATGTATAATGAGCGTCCTTCTTGTTAATAAATTGCTCATATAAATAATCACACAGACAAGTTGTTCTAGATTTCTATACTCATATTTCCTATACTCGTAGCCATTCATATCTGATAATTATAGTTCATTTAACTTCTTTATCTGTCAATATTTCTATAAAAGTTTTGATCTTGATTTAAAAAAATAGATAAGCATTAATTAATGTTTAATTAATGTCGTTTGTTATTGATAAATAATTATACAGAGCGTGTATATTTATTTACACCCTGTATATTTGGCGATGGGAAAATCGCATGCTATAATTGTTAAAATTAATTTTATCAGTTTTGTTAAAAAATAAGTACAGTGCGTTTTTTTAGAGTTATTAATAATGGCACTAATATAATTAAAATTGATTTACGTAATTTATTGTATTAAAATTACTGTATTTTAATTTTAATACAAAAATAGATATTATTATTACATATATAGACTGTATGATCATAAGTTTCAGAAGAATCTACCAAGACACTAAAAAGATTTTTTTAATTTCTAGAAAAATGTCAAGAAAAATGTATAATTTTAATTTATTTTTGAAAATATGCTTACAGATGTATTTCCGGGATCGAAAAATACTGTACTGGAGTTAAAATACTTGCACCTATTTAACAGACCCCCTGTATAGTAAAAGAAAACATTTATTTCGATTTTAAAATGGTTTTTATTGGAAATGATCTCAAAAAAAAATATACACCTCATCAAACTTTTTTTAAACAGTACTTTGGCTGTATTTCAAATTTTACGACGCGAAAAAAAATTATTTTTGTTATGGACCTTCAAAATAAACTTCAAATTTATCGACTACCTATACCAGATGTTTCTTTTTACGTTTTCTACCGATGCATTATGTCAGAGATTGCATTTTTCAAGTTCAGCCAGATGCAAAACTGATCGGGTTTAAAAGTTCGGATTTTAATTATAGAAAATCGACATCTGCTTGAATCTATATATTGCTTTTTATCACAGTCCAGTAAGTTTGTACCAGAAATACTAAATGAAATAGATCACCAATTTTCATAAAAATACAACATTGTTCAAATTAAAGTGATCTCAAAGTAAATGCGAGTAACTTAAACAATGCTAAAATTTTAAATTTACATTAAATCATTACATATTATTGACTATAATGTCGTATATAAATGATGTATAAAAGATTAGACTTTCTAGTTTTTAGATGTTTTTAATATGACTTAATATGCAAGCATGTTAGTCTGTAGAACCACCCACTGAAGTTTGGTACAATGGTACACTATTTATTTTACTCTCTACCTAGGCATTCTATTACTACTAATGTTTATGGTTGACAGAGTTTATTTTTCTTTAACTCCTTTAAAAGTATTAATTTGTTCATGTAAATACGTCTTGTAAATAAGTCTGTTAACATGCAATGATGCTATCAGGTCTGTATATTGCAAAGAATATGTTTCAAGTCGTATAATCAGTGATTGTGTGACATGGTTGATTTTTATTGTCAAATTAGGCGTCATAAATATTTATTATCGTTGCATATAAGTATGGCAAGACATATGGTAAGGGTTATTTGCATATAAATATGTCGTACATCCTCGCCAACGTATTTATAAATATTTTTATAAACAGTTTGTTAATATAGATTATAGAGGAGCTACAAAACCAAACTTTTGTAATATTTTTCATTTGCCATTTTTGAAAGAAACTAAAAATATATGATAAGTTATTTAACTTTCAAATAACTATTTATCAATAATGCTTAATTTTGAGAACCACAGGTATTAACAGGGGATCAGCCAGCTTATTTGACACCCTGTGTTGCCACCTGAGGTTGCCACATATGGACGAGAATGAATATCTTTTTAAAAATACTTTTCAATATGGTGATAAAAAAATCTGTAATAATTGTAAAAACTTTTTGTCCCAATAAAAAAAATTCAAAAAAAACAAAAATTAAAATTCAAAGTTGAGTTTTTCCAAAAAAATCTAATTTAATTTTTTTCTGTAGAACATAGTAAAGATAAGCTGGAAAAATTGATAATTTTTTAATTAATAATTGGTTGCTGATGTAACACACGGTATAAAGGAAGCATTTAATCAGATAAAACTTTTTAAAAGCTGTATTTTTTGCTTTAATGCGCAAAAAAAATCTATTGTTTTCAAAAATATCGTGTCCAAACTTATTAAATCCCATATTTTGTGATTATAATATTTTTCTATTTGTGCATTTGCATGCATCTGCATATTTATTGCATCCTTTCCTTAATAACTTAATAATCCCTAATTATTTCTTATTAGGCAAACGTAACAAAATTCTATAATTTCGTAGAAAAAAATACATTGGTTTTTCTTTAATATTAGGAAATGCAATAGATGGATTATTATTAAAAAGAAAATGAACCATTTTGATTCATTTTTTTACGAAAGTATTATTATTGGCAAACCCTGAAGGTTAAATTTATTTTATTTTGAATTGTATTTATAGAAAAAAAAATGTTATATAAAAATTAAAAATCATTAAAAAGAGAAGTTGTTTTGAAAATTTCAGTATGATTAGAAATTTCAAGAAAATTTAAACGTGTGATGATATATTCATTTTTATTTAATTTTCTGTATGTGTAGCTTATTACTTTGATGATGTTTACTATAAACAAACAAATTAGTTTGATTGAAACTATTTCTTATATTCATAACAAGTGTATTAAACAAAACGATATTGATTTTTAATGCAAGTGCGAATAATAAACAAACAAGAGCCATTTTTATTTAACATTCTTCTTTTTTAATTTATATACGATACCTGTAGGAAATAAATAAATTGATAATAAATTATAAACAAGAAAGGAAAAGTTTATCATCGTGACTAGACTGCCATTTCCTCTGCTAATTGTTCATAATCAGGATGCGTATATTTATTTATGTTGTTTATATACAGCATGCGAATTTAAAAGATCTAACTTACTCTTTAAAAGTACGTTGACCATGTTAAACAGTTGCAAAATATATAACATTCAAAAAATATATAATTTTGTATATTTTTTATACATTTGAGATATTCTACCTACTACAACCAAACCAAACCAAACAACAAAATAGAATATACGTGTTTAAGAGTTTTTCCGAAAAACTCACCGGTTTCTAAATAAAAAATATTCTAATATTTGAGGGGTGGTTTCACCCCGTTAGAATTCGAGTTTCGAAAAATCCCTTCTTATCGAACCTCTACACCCTAAAGTCAATCCGTTTTCCAAAAATCAGCTTCTTACGTCAAGCGCTTTAAGCAGGATCGTGATTAATCAATGACCAGATTTTTCGAAAGACCCTGTATACATTTTTAAAAAGTCTTAAAATATGTAAAAAAAAGAAAATAAAATATACGTGTTTAAGCGTTTTCTTCGGAAACTTGACCGTTTTTAAAATAAAAAATATTGTAATATTTGAGGGGTGGTTTCACCCCCTTGGAACTGGAATTTCGAAAAATCCCTTCTTATCGAACCTCTACACCTTAAAATCACCCTGTATGCCAAAACTGAGCTTCTTAAGTTGAGTGGTTTGAGCAGGATCATAATTAGAGTAACTAGCAATTTATCCTGGGGTGGGCCTGGGGGGGAGCCTAGGGCTGAGCCCAGGGGGGGCCTAGGGCTTTTGTTTTTTTTTTAAATGAAAAATAATTTATAAAACACATTTTTTGAATTAAACGTTTACATGAATTTCTCTATCAATAAATTTCATAGACTTGGTTATCAAACCGTGTTCCCGTAGATTACTTAAATACCTACAAATTTAAAAAAATTAACACATTTTTTGAACACAACAAAATAATATTAACCAAACAAAACTAGAAAACGTCATTCTTACTGCATCACAAGCAAATAAAAATTAATACGTAGCCAAGAGTCATAATTCAGGATTTCTCTGAAGGGTGTCCAGCAGTACCTGGGGGGGCCCGGCACCCCCGGGTACCCCTGTAGTTACGCCAATGGTTGCTGTAAAGAGCTTTGGGATATCGCGTCTCCCTGTCGTACTCATTTGCCAGTTGGGAACTCTGGGGTTGTTTTATATATTATTACTCTTTCTTTGGCTTCTTTGTATATATTGGCGGGAGTTTCTATATAAGGCCTATCAATACCTTGTTTCCTCAGGGCTTCTTTTATTGCCTTAGGATATATTGAGTCGAAAGCCTTCTGAAACTCTATAAAGGCAATGGCTAGAGAAAGTTCGTATTCTTTTGTTCGGCTGATAATTCCTCTTAGTGTATGTAAGTAATTTTAATTATAATTAGCAGTATATTAACAATAAAGTCTTACCGTTGTCCTCGTTGTATCCCCACTCCAGTGGCATCCTGAAAAATACAATTAAAAATATCAAACGTCAATGACCTATCTGTATCTGTTTGGAAACTAGGCAGGTGTAAAAATACTGTTTATTTTTGTAACAGAGAATGTTTTTCACTGTACTCATGTTCCCAAGTAACATAAATCTTTGTTTATATTATTTTGTATTAAAATATCGAAGAAAAATTGAATTTCAAAAATAATAAATGGTATTTGACATATAAAAGCTGTTTTTGTGAATTTAAAATTTTCCAGTGTGAGACAGAGGACTTGAAATGTGTTGGAACACTTCCAAAGATTATAAGTATAAACAAATTAGACAGACGTTTTAATTCAATTAATTTTAGATAAACGACTTTGTATTTAATGCATCTGTATAGGTAGTGTATTGTGGTAAACCGAATTTCGAAGAAGATACTATTATACAGTACTGCCTGTTAAACATTTTTAAAATCCTTCAAATTTAGAATTTTAAGAAGGCTTTGAATAAACAGTAAATTTACCTGAGCTTATAAAATATGCAGTACTTTGGTTTGAAAATATGTATATACCCTGTATGTTGACAAAAATATTTTCAAAATGTGCGTTACCATTGCCCCTATATTATGTAAAAAAATGGCGCCGGGAGGCACGTATAGCCGCCAATACTAAGATATGTTAATAAAAAGTTGGTAGGCAGTTCTTTTAGTTTCAAAGTAAAGGAATTTTTTCAATTTTTTTATCTCAAAAACTGCGACTTTGACTGATTTTGATGTTATTACAAATTTTGTTGCAAATATTATTCCTAATCTTAAATTGAAAACCGCGTTTCGCTAGCTACTGTAATTTTGTTACGATTTTAAAATTTTTTAACCCCCTCCCATACCCCCTTACTAACAACCCCACCCCACCAAAAACTAATAGCCAGATTCTCGGTGCCACAGTATTTTTGTGCCAAATTTGGTTAAAATCGGTTTAGCGGTTTTTGAGTTATCGTGTTACAGATAGACGGACAGACAGACAGACAGACAGACATGACAGACACCATGAAAATATTGTATTTAGGTCATTTATGACCCAAATAACTCATTTTGAGTGAAATTAAAAAAACTTTTTTGCCGATCTTAATAGCCTACCATAGCGGTAGGTATGTATGGTCGACTAAAAATTGTAATAAAATTCACAAACCAAAAACCTAATATAGAGAGCTTTTCGGAAGCCTGATTCTCACCCTGTATATGAAAACATGGATATCATTATACTCCTTCCTCCTTCCTTAATCTTTTTTTTCAAAAACAGAAACATATCGTTCATCTGTGTTTTTTTTTAATTTCTTGTGATTATTACTACTGTATAATAAAAATACGAAAATTTTCAAAAAATACTATTAAAAGAAGCTGTATTAATCAAAATAGACTGAAAAATATATGTTTAATTTTTAAATATAAACATAGCCATATATCCCTAAACAACTTGACAATATTTTTATGAATTTGTAAATCAATCCATATTTACAGTAGCGGATTTTGTTCATAAAAGGACAAATTTGCTGACAACTAAATGTTGGGACAAGTATTTTTAAATAATTAATATCATCATAGGCGGCTTTGCTATAAACATCACAAATGTCGCAAACTGTTTACTTCAGCATTGACAGCTTGTAAGTGAATCGATACTTTGAGTAGTGAGATTTACTGTAAGTAATTTTAATTTTCTTAATTTTCAATTTTGCTAATTTAATTCAAAGTAATGGTCCGTGGAAAAACTACAAATCAAAAACTACGCGAAATTATCATTCGTCAATACAGTACGGGAAAAACAATTCGAAAAATTTCTGATGATTTAAGTTTTCCAAAAACCACGGTCTTTAATATAATAAAAAAAATAGGGCGAATCTGCCAATGTAGACGTTAGAGGTAAAAGTTCGGGAAGGCCAAAAACTGTATCTCAGAGATATTTACGAAATTTAGTAAAAATTTGCAAGTCTGCGAGAAGAAGTACTCTTCGCGAAGTAACAGTTAAATGGAATACTGTAACTGGTTTAAATATATCAAGAGAATGTTGCCGAAAATATATCCATAAATGCTGTCTGGGGTTTTACAAGGTAAACTTTATTTTGTGTGGATAATCAATTACCTGAAGATTATTGATACAAATTCTTATTTAGGCCAAAGAAAAACCGCTACTGACAGAAATTCAAAAGAAAAATCGCTACAATTGGGCAAAATCTAAATTATCGTGGACACAAAATGATTGGAATAAGGTTATATTTAGCGATGAGTCTAAATTTGATGTTTGCGTTGGAGATAATCGAAAAAGAACAATACGAAATAAAGCAGAAGCCTTTCATAAAGATTGCTTAAAGAGGATTGTTAAATTTCCTAAGGGGATTATGGTTTAGGGTGCATGTCAGCAAGAGGTTTGGGCAAATTGAATTTTATAGATGGCACTGTTAACGCCTAAAAATATCAACATATACTTGAGACCTCACTTTTGCCTAGTGCTCAAGAATTGTTTCCAAACGAAGACTATATTTTCCAACAAGATGGAACATCGTGCCATTCAGCAAAATCAACTAAAAATTGGTTCGGTAATAATAATATAAAAAGTTCTATCCCATGCAAGTAGTCCGGACCTCAATGTTATAGATATTGTGTGGCATAAAATGAAGCAATATTTAAGAAACCAACGAACAATTTTTGATTTGCGGACAAAACTGCAGGAAATTTGGGATAATTTTTCTCCTCAAATGTGCCAATCTTTGGTAAATACAATGCCATTAAGAGTTTAGGGAGTTGTTAAGGCGAAAGGTGATGTAACTCCGTATTAAACAAATTTCTTGTTGTGCTCTCCCAATATATAGTTGTCGAAAGCAAATTTGGCTTGATTTTGGCAAAATAAGCTATTATCAAAAAGTGATTTGTTTGCAAAGGATTTAAAAATATAATCAAATTGTCTAGATCATATTGTAATGTTTGAATTTAGAATAATAAACAAAATAAATTGAGTCGTTTTAACAAATTACTATATTTATTGCAAAAAAGACAATCCCCAACATATAGTTGTTAGGGCTCGTATAATAAAAATACGAAAAATTTCAAAAATACTATTAAAGAAGCCGTATTAATCAAAAATATTAGATAAAATAAACAAAATTTCTCTTTATATTGGACGGTGTTGATATTATTTAAGACCATTAAACAAAGTTGAGTGCCAAAAACATAAAATAAACAAAACTTTCATCGCCAATCGTTATAAAGTGTTTTAGGATAGATCTATAATAAGATTTCTATACACAGAAAAAAATAAGAGCCAGGTGAATAGTTTAATTTGGATTTTTTTATATTAATTGTGAGGGAGGTTACACTAATAAGCTGAAAATGATGATAAAGATAATGATGATGAGATGAATTTAATACATATTTTTGTGCATTGCTGTTAACATTAAACATACAGGGTGTTCTATTAAGTAGAAATAAATATAGTTTTCTGATACAAATTTTATCAAATAATCTCGAAACAAGAAAAACTTATACGAGAAAAACTATATAAGTAGGTTGTATACTACGTGCTTTTAGAGTATAGAGTTTCCTTGAAAAATTATAGTAAAGTAAAACAAGAAAAACTTACAACTGCAGTCCATTGGAAGTTATAACAAGTCTGTCCTTGTTCCTTGTAACTTTCAGCCTTAGTAATATATTATTTTGTTTGTTCATTTTTGCGCTACTTTTTTCTTGTTGTCAATTTGTTTAATAGTATGCACTGATCGACTGAGGTGTTTTCTTTGCGGTATAGCCTTTATGAAATATTGGGTCTCATAGATGTTAAATTATATAGATCGACAATTTTTAAAGTCAAGTGAGTAAGAAATTTATATTCTACTAGCGTGTACCCGCGACTTCGTTCGCGTCGAATTAGTTATTTGTAATGGTGATGATAAAGCAAAGCAAAAATATCCATTAACATGCAAACTGGATAAAATTTTCTCACATTTATATCAGCATGAGAAAAAACAATATGGCGATATTATTATATAACTTGGTTTGGTTTGGTTGGAATTTGACTCTCGAAAAATCCGTTTGCCAAAAATAAACTTTTTACGTCAAGCAGTTTAAGCAGAATCGTGGTTAATAAATTACCCAACTTTTTAGAACACCCTGTATGATTTTTTAAAATATTTCAAAATATGTAAAAAAACAAAATAAATTATGCTTGTCCAAGCGTTTTCCCGATAGACTAACCGTTTTTTAAATAACAAATATTGTAATATTTGAAGAGCGTTTTCACCCTCTTGGAATTTGAGATTCGAGAAACCCCTCCTTATCGAACCTCTACACCCCACAGTCAATCCGTTTACCAAAAATCAGCTTGAAACGTCAAGCAGTTTAAGCAGAATCGTGATTACTCAATGGTCATATTTTATGAAACACCTTGTATAATTTTTTAAAAAATCTTAAAATATGTAAAACAACAAAATAAAATATACGTGTTTAAGAGTTTTTCCGAAAAACTCACCGGTTTTTAAATAAAAAATATTTTAATATTTAAGGGATAGTTTCACCCCCTTAGAATTTGAGTTTCGAAAAATCCCTTCTTATCGAACCTCTACACCCTAAAGTCAATCTGTTTTCCAAAAATCAGCTTTTTACCTCAAGCGCTTTAAGTAGGATCGTGATTAATCAAAGACCAGATTTTTCAAAATACCCTCTATACATTTTTAAAAAATCTTAAAATATGTATAAAAACAAAATAAAATATACTTGACCGTTTTTTAAATAAAAAAAAATTGTAATATTTGAGGGGCGGTTTCACCCCCTTGGAACCGGAATTTCGAAAAACCCTTCTTATCGAACCTCTCTACACCCTAGAATCAACCTGTATGCCAAAATTGAGCTTCTTACGTTGAGTGGTGTGAGCAGGATCGTGATTAATCAGTATGTCAGTCACTTAAGGATTTTATATATTAGTATAGATAATAATAAGGGCAAGTAAATACCTGAAGAAATCATGATAGAGAGAATCATGGGGAGGGAAAAAAGAGAGTCAAAAACGCCTCACGTGATCAATAGACACCCCTTAAGTGATACATTGTATTTAGCGAGTTTGTCTATGGTTTTGAATATCTCTAAGCAGATACCAACATATTATTAAGCCTTTTTGTGTTAGAATTTTCGATAATAAAACAATAATCTGTCTAGGTACAGTATTAAAGATACGATTTCTGGTGGATTAATAGATAAAAAGGATTTTCCGCTATCATGGAAGAGATTTTGGGGTTTAAAATATCTGTATTATACAGGCGGCACGTGATTATAAAAAATGCTAATTCCTGTTAGCAAAAATGTTTAAAAAAACGATTTGATAAGTGGGTTTAGTAGATGTATATGTTAAGGCAAGTCTACACATAACGTTTTAGCTGTTGTTAAGCCTTACTTCGTTCAGTCAAAACATTTTAAGAAAAAGGTTAAGTTAAGAACAGGCGATTGGGAATATTGGGTCGCTCTACCATGTAATTCTGAGTACTACAATGTAATAAAGGAGTTATGAAGGAAATTCAGTGTTTTATTTAGAAAATACGTACTGCGTTCTGACATTAGAAGTGGGATCGACTTACTAAAAGAACTACAAAGTTTTATATAGTGTCAATATGCCATGTCGTGTGTGAATCTATACGTGCTGGAAAAGGATATAAAACCATAGAGCAGCAACAAGTCCTGCAGTGCTAGTGAACAAAAAGAATGATAAAGGAAAACTTAAGAAAAGGTAAACACTACAGAAAAATTTAAAAATTGGACTATTACGTAAAAATCCTTTGGAAAAATATCACACCTTCTACATAGAAAATGGTAAAAGGCATGGCTGTTACAACCTGCAAAACCCAAACATAATAAAGTCATATTTGTTAAAATAGACCTTTTGAGTGGGCATGTTGATGTAAAATCTAAAGCTAAAAGGATACATTTGAATAAGAGACATAGGTATCAATTAAGTTAGCA